>NC_047652.1:23610261-23683420 GCF_902201215.1 Prunus dulcis | reverse complement strand
TAGTTTATATGAGTGTCCTCATGGCTAAATTTGTAGTTCCTTCACCAAAAACTGTCACGTTTACAATCAAATTCATTCAAGCAAGCAAATTTGCAATCTCATCTATTTCAGTCAAAAGCTTAGTGTGATCCAGTAATAAGATAAGCCCTGTTTTGGTGTTAATGGATAAGAAAAACTGAATCTAATTTTGAAATGCAAGATTTATCAAGTTACAATCAGAGATGAAATACTCGAAAGATAACAATCGGCATAGCTCACTAGTATACATGCATTCAACCCTGGTAAAGATGCATGCGTCTCCCCAAGAAAATTAACAAGACCAGAGACATGAGAGGGGTTTCCCTTCTTGGCATGTTTTTACACAATCCAATACCATCTCTTGCAAATGTTCCTCAATGTCCTCCATCGGCGAACAAGCATCTATGATCTGCATCAGGCAAAAAGAATTACGATATCCAAGTAACTCAACTCACCAGAAAAAAAAAAAATTTGCTTCAAATGCAAACCAAAGGTTTTTTTGACAGTGTTGCAGGCTAGGCTTAGTTGTTTCATGATTAAAGTTTGAACAGGTACTGCAATGAGCCTGAATTTGGTTAATATAAAATTACTACCAACTTACAGCATCACTTCAACATAAAATGTGTACACAATCATCAGATAATGGCAGTCCGGCCAGCATAGATGTTATATATTTCAAATTAGCGTTTGTCGGAAAACAGAAGAAAATGTGATATCAGGAAAAGAAATTGGGTTTGGCATTACACCTCCATCTATGCTCTTGTCTGAGTCACTTCATTTTATTCTTTTTTTATGAACAACCATTCAATTTTCTATTTAACTGCCACCACAGGAAAAATAGATTCAAAACTGTTCTTTCTAGTACCAAATTAAAAGTTGCGTTAAAAATTGCATCATAACTGTAAGCCAATCTCTGAGTTCTTTATCGCAATTTAAGAATGGATGAATGAACTACCTTCCAAGTGGGACCACGGAGGACCTGATAGTTTTGGCCAACCTTCTTTTGAAACTCAAGCTGCTCATATCTCTCACCTCCGTAGCCTCCTCTTTCAGCAGCTTTCTGACAATTATAATTTCAGTTCAATAGGGGAAAAGATTACTACTTCCGTATAATTTTCAAAATCCTCACAATACTAAGGCCCATTTGATCCTTTTCATAAACAATATATATCGGCATGGCATAAGCACCTTAAAATATCAGCAGTTAGTCATAAGGGGCCAACAATACATATTGGTTCTTTATTTCGAGATGCTATTAACTCTGCAAAATTGATGCTTATCTAGGAAATTTCTTTTGAGGATATGTCAGAACATATAAGCTATTAACTGTGAAAAATTATGTCGCGGAAGATATGTCGGACCATATAAGTAACAAGCAATAAAAGAGGAAATTAAGTCCTTAACCATGTTCAAAATTAGATATATAATTACACAGAAAATTAACACTCCAACATCCAAAATTGCAAAATATGGGTTAAGTCTTCGTGTTTTTCTTCCCTCAATGCAAACATTAGAATGACTACTTACTTCAGGTGGTATGTCAAGGTACACTAAAAGATCTGGAGCCAATAACCCAATCTCTGGAGCCTGGAAAAGAATACTTCGTTGTTTTTAAATTCCATCAGATAGAGAAGATAAACATCATTAGGGGTAAAATAAAAAAAAAAGCAGCATTTCACCACCTTACACCATTCAATATCAAGTCCTTTGGCAGATGAAAAGGCCACCCCTGAATAAGAGTAACGGTCAACAACAAGGGTGATTCCACTTTTCAATTTGCTTTCCATCAATGATCTGCATAAACATTACAGATTTAGTACACTGATTTGTGACCACCTCATTCTTCATCCAAGAAATGATTTCAGGAAACATTGAAGTGCACACACTCTTATAGTAATCAAAATAGGGATTCAACAAATTAACAAGCCAATGATTATGCCATACAACAAGGGACATGGATTTTCCCCCCCTCATAAGTTATTCCCCATCTTTTATAAAGCACTGCCTAAGAGAACCATGCCACATGATGAAAACCTAAGCAAACATGATACCGAGCTTTATATTTGTACTCTGCACTTAATCATTAGATGGTTTAGATGGTTCAGTTTAACTTGTAAGCTAAACATAACATGGAAACACCTCAAAATTTATCTTTTCTAAAGTATGCGTTGTTGAAATAACATCCTGCAACCATATATCGGTCTCATTCAGGGAGCTGAGAAATATAACTGTGGAATACATGAGGTTATTGTTAAATTTGATGTAAACCAGCACCAGGACCTGTAAAACAATTGTTTTGGATGCCCGTACAGACTAGAAGCCTACAGAAACAAAAATATCAATCACTTGTTTCCTCACTAGCCATAAAACTGAAGTTACCTTCACTGCTTACATATGTGCTTATGATTTCATTAACATATTTTATTGATCACTATGCTGCATTTGTTTCTCAACTCAAACCAGATTTTTACACAACTCAATCATTGCATTCCCATGACGTAAGTTAAAAACTAAAACAACAATCAGAACAAGTGCAATATCTGTCCTATTATGGAAAAGCTCAGAAACAGAGTATATCATATTGCAAAGAATAACACAACAAACCTCTTCTCCCAACGGTTGGCACTAAAGAGTAGATGGATTGTATGATCATCCAGTTGGGATTTGTTGGAAAGATAAGAAGATATCATTTGCCCAACACTTGTCGTTCTGTCAGGAAACCGCCACAATTCAGCTGAATGCCCTAACCTCTCCAAGTTTGCAACTAGTCTAGTAGACTGCGTAGTCTTGCCACAACGATCCAAGCCTTCCAGAACAACCAAGGCACCTCTTGAATCCTCTTTGCCACCTCTTAGGCTACAGTTGTGATTACTATTTTCCATCCGAATCCTCCTGATAAAAAACTTGTGGGGAAAGTTTAATTGAAAGTTCAATGACCTTCGCACTGCTCCTGCTCCAAAATTCCTAGAGAAGCAAATGCACTCTATACTTAAATCAATCTCGACCATTTCTGAAACATACCATCTTTTTTATTTATTTTTGAGAAAATGCAGAAGTATAGAATTTCAGGACATAAAAATCCACCGCAAAAAAACGAAATCTTTTTGGCTTAAAAACTCAACGAACCAAAAGGACACTAATTTTATGTTTGAATCCTCTTCCTTTTCCTCATTTTTCTCAGCAATCCAAACTGACACAGCGAAGTATCTCCAGGAAACAAGTAAATAAAAATGTATGAAGATCAAGAGTTAAGAATTCTTACAAAGCCTTGCCAAATGTGAGATAAGAAGTATGGGTCATATCCCTTACTTCACCAAAAAACTGGAAAAAAAAAAGAAAAAAAGAAAAAAAAAAGAAAGAATTCACCAAAAAACTTATGGGCAGACACTGACGCTTTTGATAATTGTAAACTTGGCTTGACATTGGCTCATCTTAAAGACACGTTATTTGCTCAAATCAAATCACCAATATTTATACGCAAAATTGACAAAATCCAATTCCGGTGGTGTTCCATAATTCTATAGCAAAATTGAAATAGTAAAAATAAAAAAGCGGGAAAGCTTACCTTGAGCGATTTGGTTATCTTCTTCTCAAAAAAGTTATTTACTCTTCTCTGTGATCAGATTGTCTAAACAAAAATGGCTTAAAAAAGAACCCTAAGCTAGGAACTTACTGTTTCCGGCCAGTAAGTACGCCGCCGGTTGAGGAAGAGAGCAAGAGAGCTGGACTGAGGGTTTATATATTTTGTTTCTGTGGTAAATTATAAAGTGTAAATTGTTATTTGTCCTAATTAATCACACACTAATGAGTTTGTCATTAGCATAACCGCTAAGGTCAGATCGGACGGCTGAAATCGCAAAATATCTTGTATAGCAGTTATCCAAGGGCCGACATCTGTTTTAACCGAGATTTAAAAGAGAAGGCTTAACAGTCAAGGCAGTGTCGTTTTTTTTAAAACTCTTTTTTATTTTCTTTTTATTATTTTTGAAGTAGGGACTGGCTGGCGAGAGCCAAGTCGTGGGCTTTGCTCTTCTGTGGGAAACAAAGAAAGCTCATTGTTGAAGGTCCTCTTCTTAGTCGTTTCGGGCGGTACGGGTCGTGATCCGGACAGCGTTCAATTCTAAGGTTTTTTAAGGCTTCAGTCACTGTGTACTCTCTACCCTTCTCAGCTTCTCTATCTTAATTCTCTAGAATTCTGAACCTTGATTTATCCTCGCGGAGAAGATTGTGTAACTTTGATCGCAAGAGGGCTTTGGAACTCAATTGGGCAGCTAAGCAATAGCTCCTGGTATTTTTCTAGGGTTTTCGGTCACTTTAAATTTTGGAAGATTTATGTTTTATATGGTTGAACTTTGTCGAGTTGGTTGCTGTTCAAGATTAGGGTTTTAATTCAATTCTAGAGTTGTATACTTGGAGTGTAAAGATTGAGCTTTGGAATTTACCCAAGATTTGAAATTACTGTTTTTAAACTTGGTGATTTGTGCTTCTTCTTCTGTTTTTTTTTTATTTATTCGTTTTGATTATTTAGTTTTTGTAAGTTTCTTAAATGAAACTATCTGTACTAAGCTTTCTTCTTAGTCTGTTTTGTTTCCTCGAAAATGGGCATTATTGCTCCTTCCTAAGCAACCAGACTGACCCCTTTTTGTTCTGTTATAAAGAACAGTGCGATGGCCAAGAAGAACAAGAATCCTGGACGGGGAGGGTATTATGGTGGTGCTTTTGAGCAGGCTGGTGAATGCGAGGGCTCTGGTAGCTCTGGACGAATTGATGCTGAAATTACTGCCTCTGAGGATTCAAGTGCTCCAACAAGGAAATGTATTAGTTTGAATTCTAGTAAACGCGACAGTTTTGGTGTGCCTATAGAAGTTCTCCCCCTGTCAAACATGTTGTCCTCCGAAAGGAAAGATTTGCTACATAGGTTGAGAATGGAACTTGAACAGATTCGAATACTTCAGAAGAAAGTTGAAATGCATAGAACCAATGGTGTTACAGTGTCCTCTTCTAGTGACATCCTCAGCTGCAACAATGGCCGGAATGGGCCTCATATTGAAAATCTCCGTAAGTCATCAGCCTTAACTGGGCAGGGGAAAAAACTGAATCCTGTAGCATCAAAAGCACAGGCATGGAATCCAGGCACTTCCGGCCGGGTTGAGTCAGTGAATCAGGCTTCAGCACCTAGCACTGCTAGTGTGATTCTGATGAAACAATGCGAGACACTATTGAAACGGTTAATGTCCCATCAATTTTCTTGGGTTTTCAATACCCCTGTTGATGTGGTGAAGTTGAAGATTCCGGATTATTTCACTGTCATCAAGCATCCAATGGATTTGGGTACGGTAAAGACCAAGATAGCTTCAGGATCTTATTCAAGCCCATTGGAGTTTGCTGCTGATGTCAGGACTACCTTCACCAATGCTATGACCTACAATCCACCAACAAATGATGTCTATGTCATGGCTGATACTCTTAGTAAATTTTTTGAAGTCAGGTGGAAAACCATTGAGAAAAAACTGCCAAAGGCTGATTGCCAACCACCACCAGCTAAATCTGGTCCTCATGAAGCGGTAGAAACTCCTAAGCCACTGCCCCCCGCGAAAAAGAGGATGATCACGTCACTGCACCATGAAGTCAAGTCTGAGCCTGCTAAGCAGGTAATGACAAAGGAGGAGAAACATAATCTCAGCAGAGATTTGGAGTCTTTGCATGGAGAAATACCTTTATTCATCATTGATTTCTTGAGGGAAAATTGTTCAAATGGAAAGGACTCTGAAGAGGATGAGATTGAGATTGATGTTGATGATCTAAGTGATGATACCTTGTTCACATTGAGGAAGCTTTTAAATGAGCATTTGCAAGAGAAACAAAAGAACCATGTGAGGGCTGAACCTTGTTCAATAGAGGTATTAGCTCGACCTCACCTTCTTCCTGGATTCAAATTAGATTATATATGCCTGAAGCATACATTGTTTTCATTATTATTGCAGCTTTTGAACGAATCAGGGTTGAGCAATTCATCCATGCAGCCATGCAAAGGTCATATTCATCTTCATCTCCTTGCATATATAAATTCCGACTTCAGTTTTAGGACGTATGAAACACTTTGTTTTTGCCTCTCACGTATGTGCATTTCTAGGGAATGACCCAGCCGATGAGGATGTTGATATTGGTGGAAATGAGCCTCCTGTCTCAAGCTATCCTCCTGTGGAGATAGAAAAGGATACAGGCTATAAAATTAGTAAAGGCATCAGCTCAAGCAGCTCCAGCGGTAAATTGAGTTTGTTCTGTTGTGGTCTTTCTTTGGTTAGGTCCCTCATATGTTTTGTTTCTTGACTATTCGTCCTTGTTTGAGGTCTTTCAGAGTTTTGGTAATGATTTCCCTTTTCTTCACTGGAGTAGAGCTTGTTAGAGCAAGCTTTTATTTCTCTGCTTTCATGCCTTCAATTATATGATGTTTGACTTTTAATTGAATGGAGGAAAAACAAAGAGTTATTTATGCTGGTGAAAGAGTAATGTGAATTCTATCTGTTTGTGAATTCATAAACACTAAACAATTTTGTATCTTATGTATGCTTCGCAGATTCAGATTCTAGCAGTTCTGAGAGTGAATGTGATGATGCTAAGGCCTCAAGTCCGGTAAATGCATCTAAGCTGTGTGACAATTTATGTTAAATACATAAATCAAAATTGCTTTTCTCATGATGAATGGTTGTTGTGCTGTGCTATTGATTTTGTATGGTACAGTAGTGTATTGTTGGTGGTTTGACTGGTGGACCCGATGTCATACTTAATTCTTCTTCAGGTACCAGAAACTGTAGGTTCTGGAGCTCAGTTAGATGAAAAGACAATTGATAGTCGCCTTGAAGGAAATCGTGAGTATTTTTAAATAAAATCACATTCCTCCTTCCATTCGCTAGGTGTTGCATAGAAATAATTTTGGTATGTTGCATAGAAATAATTTTGGTATACAGTTTCCATTCCTTGAAAAACCATAAAAGAGAAACACAGGGTGTGTAGAAAATAGAGTACATGATTGTAGAAAATATTAGGGAATCCTTTGACAATGTCCTGGGCAGGGTACACTTCCTGGACACCATCTATGGTAGAATTAGCTTGGATATCACCATTTAATGATTGTGTTTAATAAATGAGTAATATTGCTTTAGTTTCGAAGATGTCTTTTGAGTAATATTGCTTATGTGATCTCAAATTTTTTAACACTACAGAATCAAATGGCAGTTTTCTCCAACAAAGACCCCTTACCTCATACAGTAGTGGACAGAGAGGTGGGAAACAAGGGCACAACCTTTCTATCGGATTTCTCAACAGAGAATTTTTAAAAAAAAGTTCTTTCACTAAGAAGAAAATAGGGGAAAAGGATAAGAAAGACAAAACTCTGTTGTATTTAAAAATATCGAAGCCTGCCACTTATTCCTGCAGAAGGCTTTTATGTGTAGAGCTTAAGCCTCTAAAGCAGTAGGAAATCTAATTAAAGCAGGGTCATAAATAGAGAAGAAGTACCTTCCTGCTTAAAATAGAGATGGAAGTGTTTGGAAGAGCATATCTTGTTTTCTGTTGCCAGATGCATTTGATCTGTCTATGGTTTCTTTCATGTCTAATAAACATGATACCATGTGCTGCAATCCGATAATTGATTATTATATTTATCTTGTAGATGGGGAATAAATTTAGTTCATTTGGGGACTGTCAATGATTTTAACAACCATCTTGGTTGTACTCTCCTATAGACATGGCCTACACTTCTCTGAAATGATTGTGCATATGAATTTTGAATTTTGAATTTCTTATTGATGATTAATATTTCTAATCCATGGGATCTTGCAGAGTCTGATAGTGGGTTGGATCAAGTTGAACAAAGTTCCCAGCAGAAGCCAAGTCCTGTGGAGTCAGATTGTTGTCAGGATGGTAAGACTAAGCGTTTAAAAAAAACAAAAACTTATGACGTGGGTTTGTGGTAGTATCTCATTGTTCATCTCTCAAAAAAACTTAGGGGACAGTGCTCCCACAGAGAGGCCGGTCTCCCCTGAGAAGCAGTACAGGGCTGCTCTATTGAAGAATCGTTTTGCTGATACCATTTTAAGAGCTCGAGAGAAAACACTTAATCAGGTGGGTTACAGATTCAGGCTACTTGTATACTTACCATGTTTGTATGTATCCATTTTGCAAGTATTTTCTACTCTGGATGTGATCCGGTGCAATTTGATCTGGCTGAGATCAGGGTGACAAAGGAGATCCTGAGAAATTGCGGCAGGAGAGGGAGGAACTTGAATTGCAACAGAAGAAAGGTCGTGATCTTTACGTTTAAAGTTATACTTAGTGGTTTACATCAATTCCTTAGTGTGTGCGTGTGTATGTATGGTTTGCAATGCTGGGTTGATAATTCATAGGCATCTCCCGGTTTATTAAACTGAAATTTTTGTTGAGATCTAGCAGCTGATTATGTTGCCAATATATAAGCAGAAAAAGCACGGTTACAAGCAGAAGCCAAGGCGGCCGAGGATGCTCGAAGGCGAGCTGAAGCAGAAGCTGCAGCAGAGGCTAAAAGGAAGAGGGAGCTTGAGAGAGAAGCAGCACGGCAGGCATTGCTGCAGGTAAATCGTCGCACCCTCCTTATGTTGCAGAAATAGATCCCTTTAATTTGTGTGGATATTTATTGGGACATTTGATGCCATGTGTACTACAGATAGAAAAGACGGTTGAAATCAATGAGAACTCTCAGTTTCTTCAAGATCTGGAAATGCTAAGAACTGCCCCTGTGGAGCAGTTACCAAGCTCTGTAGATGAAACAAGCCCAGATCACTCGCAGGATGGCTTAGGCGGTTTTAGGTTTGGTGGAAGTAACCCTCTGGAACAACTTGGCTTGTACATAAAAGACGATGAAGAGGAGGAAGAAATTGAGCCTGCTGCTAGTGTTCCAAGTCCTGTAAATGATATAGAGGAGGGAGAAATTGATTAAACAGCTGCTGCTTTTGTATTCATGAACGAACCAAGGAGCAAAAGGGAAAAAAAAGAATGTTTTGATGCGAAAAAAGGATATATAAAAAATAAAAAAATAAAAAAAAAAATTTGTCTGCGCAATTGGTTGTGTATGCTTTTTGGTAAATGATTTTTCTTTGACTGCTGCAATATTATATAAAAATGAAAGAATAGAATAGATAGATGTCGCAGGGGCCCATCAAAGCCCAATGAATTTGATGAAGCTCATAAAAAAAATAAAAACGCAGCCCAATGAGGAAGAGGTTTCATTTACTTATGTCGTTTCGTCTTCCCTTGCTTTTCGTTTCCAAAACTTCACCAAATCCTTTTTGAACTTTCTTACTCGATTTTCTCAATGTCAAACATAGTCAGTCAGACAGTCGTAATCTCCAAGTATAAAACGCCTATTTCGTTCCCGTAATCTTGGTCAAAGATTCAAAGGGAGGGTTTCGTGTTTCAGTTCAAATGGAAACCCAAAACCCAATCCCATGCCTCCTCATCTTCTTCCCCATGTTCTTCGTCGTCTACCTCATTGCCTACTTCATCGTCTTCCGTACTTGGAGCCCTAAGATCCGACCCGAAGCCTCCAGCTGCCTAATTTCCCTCGCCCACGGCACCCCCGCCGTCTTCTTATCCACTTACGCCATACTCGCCGACCCGGCCACCGGCTTCGCCTCCCAAAACACCCGCTTCCAGAACACCGTTCTCGATTACAGCGTCGCCTACTTCCTCACCGATCTTCTCCACTACATCGTCTTCTTCCCCAGTGACGTCCTCTTCATCGGCCACCACTTGGCCACGCTTTTCGTCTTCCTCACCTGCCGATACGTGGCGTCCCACGGCGCATTCGCCATTCTCTCTCTTCTGATCCTGGCCGAGGTCACCAGCTTGTGCCAGAACGTGTGGACGCTCGCGAACGCTCGGAGAAGGGACTTGGAATTTGCAGCTAAGGTGTATGATCTTTTGTCTCCTCCTTTTTACGTGTTGTATTCGATTGTGCGGGGATTGGTGGGTCCGTATTTCGTGTACCGAATGGGTGCGTTTTATGTAGGCGGTGAGGCTGATGGTTTGATTCCGAGGTGGGTTTGGGTTTCTTGGATTGTGGTGGTAATGTCAGCTATCTCTGTTAGCATTTTGTGGATTTCGAATCTTTGGGTTGAGTTGTTTAGAGCAAGGACTGGCAACTTGGAAAAGAAAACAAGATAAAACCAAGTAGAGATTTGATTAGAGGGAACATTTTGAAATTAAACTTTGAGTCTCTGATTCTCAAGCTTAATAACAATTTGGGTTGGCTACTACTTACTACTGGTGATATATGTAAACAATTTGCAAAATGTAACTCTGTATCTTTGATCAATCATTTCTCAATCAAAGTCCTTTTCTTTCTTCTTCTAATTGAGTTTTTGCATGGAATGAGTTCATGTGTTTCCTTGAATCCGAAGTTGTTGTCTTTGTTGCTATACAATGGATGGTGAAAGAGGTGTGTGAGTAATGAGCTGCTTTGTTTATTGTTCAAAATGCAATGCTGCCTAATAAATTTGGTAATCTGACAGAGAAACAGAGATGTCTCAATTATTCTAAGTTGAAAACAGGGCAACCACCATGGTTTTTATATAGGTTGGAGTTGAACCGATGCAGCTACCTTGCCCAAAATTTGAGAGCTTTCTTTCTTCTTCAATATTCTTATGGACATTCAACTTGACTGTCCTAACCCAAAAAAACAAACAAACAAAAATAGAACGCATTTTTATATTCATTTCAGTTTGGTTTTTTAGCCGACATGTCAATCTCGAAATTATGACTCTGTTCTTCTTCAAGTATCACCAGCAATAATCAACAGATCTATTTCATTGATGCCGAAAAAGTTTGTTAATCGTAGAATTTGTAGTTCTTGGCTTTAAGTATGATATTCCTTAACCCTCCAATGGGTGATAGGATCATCAGCAGAACACCCAATGTAATGCAAATCTGAAATTAATGAAGCCAATTTAGAAATGGAGCTGGTCCTGCCTTTAAAGCATAAATATTTAGACATGGAGCTTGAAAAACATACGTACCCAGTTAACAAACCAAGACAGGCTAAACTTCCTTGGTTTCTTGATAATGAGCCATATAACGCAAGGGAGCTGAGGAATGAAATCAAACGGACAACGCCATCAGTAGTTGTTAATTTTTAAACTTTAAACTTCAACTTCAACTTGACCACAAATAAAGAGGCAGAGACTAGGAAACTTACAAAGTATGTTGTTGGGGAAAACGCAAATCCTCCAAAGAATCCCAGAAGACCACCAAAGAAGGGAAAAGTAATGCCGACCAACATTGTGAATGCTGAAATCAGTAACACATGAATGATTAACATACTCTGGTGAGTGATTACATTGCTCTTAGTCTCACTCTCCTCGATGAGGGGATGAACTACTTACCGACATAAGTGTTCCGGGTAATGAAGCGAAGCCTTGTAGTGGGTCTAAAATGGAGTTTCTTTACCAACAAGGATTCAATCATGTCAAATACTGGCATTGCAAATAACTGCAAATTGCAACAAGACAAAGCAAAACCCAACATTCAAAACCCAATTGCAAACTTACCAAGACCAGATCTTGATCTATACTGGAGTATAGATAGCTAGGCAGACAGCAAAGAAGAAGTAAAACACACACACACACACACACACACACCTGATAACCCCCAATAACGTGGATGACAACAAACATGTTTGCTGTTATGATGAGCCATTCAGGTTTCTCCAAGGAGATGAGGATGTTGTCATCAACTTTGTTGCCAAAAGTATAATAACCAATAAAAGCAACAGGAAAGTAGCACAAGGCCACGACTATATAGGCGATCACCACTCCCCTCCACATAGGCTTCTTCGACGGCTTCTCCGGCGAAGAAGGGATTATTGCTTGTATCTCCAAGACTACATTATGGCCTGAATAGGCAAAAGCAATGTCCCCCAAGGCAGTGAAGAAGTTGAAGGCCGTTCCCGATGTGCTCTGAGCTAAATACCCGTATTCTACACCTGGCTGAACACCCTTGTGGATTGAAGCCGTGCATGCAATAGTAGAGTAACTGCATGCAACCACAATCAATCAAACAACAGTATGTTTAAGAATCTTATGTTTCCTAATTTGGGTTTATATGTTGATTAATTTATATAATGTTGTACCTTAAAGACATGACTGCTGCAGCTAATGAAATTCCAGAGATGGAGTTAAAGTTGGGGAGATGGGAGAGGACAAATTGAGCAGAGGCAAAGATCATGATGAAGTAGGTAAGTTTGATTGGGTCTTTGTCTTTGCGAGCTATTATATGGATCTTCTGCAGGGATTTTCCACCTGTTACCATATACACAATGTCCACACCAACTTCACAAATCAGCTGTTGAGGCACCACAATCCAAAGGCCAAGCTTTTCACCGAAGGCATGTTGACCTAGCTCATGGTACCTATCAAACCTCTTTCCAGGAACCATTTCATGCATCTCAACCATTTGCCATAGAGTGAACAAGGTGATCACCCATGACAGTACCAGAATTACAATACCAGGACCCCTGAAATTAAACAAGCAATTAAAAACTTATTTTTTTCTTTTTGTTTATGAAATGTTTTGGTAGTTGGATCATATTCATAAAAGGATACAAATTTGGATGTGGTGTTTTGAGTAAAACATACCATCCAAGATTAGACATGGCAAAGGGAAGACTTAAGACACCAGCTCCAACCATGGCATTGACATTGTGGAAAGCAGAGTACCACCATTTTGCATTCCTTGAAGAAGTGATTGGAAGCCAATCATCTATTTCCTTCTGCCTCTTTAGTTGTTCATCTATCTGTGATTGCTTCTCCAGTTGCTCGTCTATCTGTGATTTAACGTACACAAATCCTTTAAACTAATTCACAATCCAATGGTTGATAAAAATGATTCAAACTCTAGGCTTACGTTGCTGGGGACGGGGACGGAAGAGTTTTGGTCGGTTGGAGCTTGAACCCCCATGGATGCAGAGACTAACTAGCAGCTAGGCTTGGCTTAGAGTATGGAAAATAAACATGAATGGGAAGATGAAACATATAATTTATCTTAGGTGAGGTGACAGAATGTCAAGCTCGAGAAAACTCCACCAAAGTGAGTCTGAACGGATTTGAAGTTGATATTTTTGTTTGCTAGCCTTCTCTAAGGAATATGTTATTCGGCCTGTCAAAGTTTCATCCAAATGCTAAATAAACCTTAAAAATACAAATTTCATATTATGCTTATGTTTGTTTTGATGCTGGTTGGGTTAAGAAAGTGATCCTCCTATTTTATTACCAACAACTGGTTCTTTCTTTCTAGTTTCTGCATACTGACAATTTCAAGTTTCATGCATGATGCATGTACAGAAGGCAACAGAATTCTTAAATTAATTTCTTCACGGACTTTTATATTTCCTTCTCTCAAGTATTTCCCGTTTCTAATTTCATAGTTACAAGTAACCTCAAAAACTGGCTTGAAGCATGAGTTGAACTCTCACTCTGGTCATAATAGACAACAGAAAGTGTATATAGCTGTGATTAACCGGAATCTTGTAACAAAATCTTCTGATTGGATTAAAACTAAATGTAGTAAATTCACAACAATTTGACTTGACCAGCCTATAAAAACAGGTCACTACTTGCAAAGAGTAAGTGATACGATGAATCAGCTAATAAAACAACATAAAACAAAGTTGCTGGGCACAGTTATGGAGAAGAAGAGTTTCAATGAGTTGAAGAAATATTTACAGAAGAAACCTGCCTTTTGCTGTCCCTGAAAGAGCCGAGACAAACAAAAAGAAAACGTATTTTTATATTCACTTCAGTCTGAAAAGTATGAGAGATACGTGGATCTCAAAATTATGCCTTTGATAAGAGAGAGAATGTATTTCCTTGTTTCTCTACTGTAGTGGTTCAATCTGAAATCTGTTATCTGTGAGTCTGTGACTCCGTTCTACTTCAAGTATCACCAGCAATAGTCAACAGATCTATTTCATTGATGCTGAAATTAAATGGCAATACCTTCACCAAAAATAAATGACAATACATTCATGAGATACACATAGAACGCCCAAAAATAAACCCTGAGAAGAAGAGCCTGCATAATAAGTTTTGTTCTGAGTAACTCCGTCAGCACCTCCTTACAAACCAGATTGAACAACCCTATTTTCGTATGTCTTCATGTACTTATTTGTTACATATGGTTGCATTGCATCTATATGCATTGAATTTCAGGGTAAAACCTGCTTGTGCATGTGCCAAGCTTGTATACTAATTGTAGAATTTGTAGGTCTTGGCTTGAAGTATGATATTCCTTAACCCTCCAATAGGTGATAGGATCATCAGCAGAACACCCAGTGTAATGCAAATCTGAAATTAATGAAGCCAATTTAGAAATGGAGCTGGTCCTGTTTTTAAAGCAGAGATATTTATTCAAGCTTGAAAAACATACGTACCCAGTTAACAACCCAAGATAGGCTAAACTTCCTTGGTTTCTTGACGGTAAGCCACATAATGCAAGGGAGCTGAAGAATGAAATCGAATGGATGACGCGATCAATGGTGGTTTTTTTTTTAAAACTTCAAACTTCAACTTTAAATTTGACAACAAATAAAGAGACTGATACTAGGAGACTTACAAAGTATGTTGTTGGGGAAAAGGCAAATCCTCCAAAGAATCCTAGAAGACCACCAAAGAAGGGAAAAGTAATGCCAACGAACATTGTGAATGCTGAAATCAGTAACACAGGCGCATGATTAAATATACACTCTGGTGAGTGATTGCACTGCTCTTTGTCTCTCTCTCCTGGATGAGGGGATGAACTACTTACCGACATAAGTGTTCCGGGAAATGAAGCGAAGCATTGTAGTGGGTCTAAAATGGAGTTTCTTTACCAACAAGGTTTCTATCATGTCAAATACTGGCATTGCATATAGCTGCAACAAGACAAAGCAAAACCCAATAAGAATTTATCAAAATCTAACTGCAAACTTACCAAGACTGGAGCATGATCTGAAGTTCAGAATCTGAACTTTCCAGTATAGATAGCTTGGCAGATTGGAAAGAAGAAGTAAAACACACCTGATAACTCCCAATGACATGGATGACAACAAACATGTTTGCTGTTATGATAAGCCATTCAGGTTTCTCCAAGGAGATGAGGATGTTGTCCTCAACTTTGTTGCCAAAAATGTAATATCCAATGAAAGCAACTGGAAAGTAGCATAAGGCCACGACTATATAGGCAATCACCACTCCTCTCCACATAGGCTTCTTCGATGGCTTCTCCGGAGAAGAAGGGATTGTTGCTTGGATCTCCAAGACCACATTATGGCCTGCATAGGCAAAAGCTACGTCCCCCAAGGCAGTGAAGAAGTTGAAGACCGTTCCCGATGTGCTGTGAGCTAAATACCCGTATTCTACATCTGGCTGAACACCCTTGTGGACGGAAGCCGTCCATGCAATAGTAGAGTAACTGCAACCACAATCAATCAAACAACAAAATGTTTAAGAATCTTATGTTTCCTAATTTGTGTTTATATGATGATTAATTTATTTAATGCTGTACCTTAATGACATGACTGCTGCAGCTAATGAAACACCAGAGATGGAGTTAAAGTTGGGGAGATGGGCGAGCACAAAGTGAGCAGAGGCAAAGATCATGATGAAGTATGTGAGTTTGATTGGGTCTTTGTCTTTGCGAGCTATTTTATGGATCTTCTGCAGGGATTTTCCACCTGTGACCATATACACAATGTCCACACCAACCTCGCATATCAGCTGTTGGGGCACCACAATCCAAAGTCCAAGCTTTTCACCAAAGGCATGTTGACCCAGCTCATGGTACCTATCAAACCTCTTTCCGGGAACCATTTCATGCATCTCAACCATTTGCCATAGAGTGAACAAGGTGATCACCCACGACAGTACCAGAATAACAGTACCAGGACCCCTGAAATTAAACAAGCAATTTAGCAAGGGGCTTGTAACTCAAGTGGTTAAGAGGAATTACTCTTGCACCTGAGGCCCTGTGTTCAAATTCCCCCTCCCCCAAGCATTGCTTGTATAAATAAAACAAGCAATTTAAAACTTTTTTTTGTTTTTGTTTTTGAAATTTGTTGGTAGTTGGATCATATTCATAAAAACAAAATTTAGATTGGTGTTTTGAGTAAAACATACCATCCAAGATTGGACATGGCATAAGGGAGACTGAGAACACCAGCTCCAACCATGGCAGTGACATTGTGGAAAGCTGAGTACCACCATTTTGCATTCCTTGAAGAAGTGATTGGAAGCCAATCATCTATTTCCTTCTGCCTCTTTAGTTGTTCATCTATCTGTGATTGCTTCTCGGGTCGCTCGTCTATCTGTGATTTCTAGTACACAATTCCACTATTAATCCTTAAACAAACTCACAACCCAATGGTTGAAAAAAATGAATCAAACTCTAGTCTTACATTGCTGGAGACGGGGACGGAAGAGTTTTGGTCGGTTGGAGCTTGAACCCCCATGGATGCAGAGAGTAGCTAGCAGCTAGGCTTGGATTCAAGTCTTGCAGGCAGGAATTAGAGCATGGAAAATAAACATGAATGGGAAGATGAAACATATAATTTATCGGAGGTGAGGTGACAGAATGTCAAGCTCAAGAAAACTCCGTCCAAGAGAATCTTAGCGGACTTGAAGTTGATATTTTTGTTTGCTAGCCTTCGCTAAGGAATATGTTATTCGGCCTGTCAAGTTTCATATAAATGCGAAATAAACTTTTAAAGTATAGAAATACAAATTTCATATTACGCTTTTGTTTGCTTTCATGCTGGTTGGATGGGGAAAGAAAGTGACCCTCCTTGAATTTTAGTACCAACAACAACAACTGGTTCTTTCTAGTTTCATGCATGCACAGAGAGCAACAGAATTCTTAAATTACTTTCTTCACAGACTTATATATGTCTTTCCCCTTTCTAATTTCATAGTTACGAGTCACCTCAAAAACTGGCTTGAAGCATGAGTTGAACGCTCACTCTGGTCATAATAGACAACAGAAAATTGAAAGGTTGATGATATTATTTTAATTTTGTATAATCTTCTTATTGGATTAAAACTAGAAACAAAAAAATGGTTATCAAATGGACCCGTAGTAAATTGACAACAATTTCACTTCACCAGCCTATAAGTAATGTCACTTATTGCAAAGAGTAAGTGACACAATGACTCTGGCTAATAAAACAACACAAAACAAAGTTGAAGGACACGGTTATGAAGAACAATGAGTTGAAAATATGTACAGAAAGAAACTACCTTTTGCTGTCCCTTAAAGAGCAGAAACCTTAATTAGATTCTATTCTTCCCCATTTTTCTCATAAGACAAATTTCTTTATGATTCCTGTTGCTGCCTATCTCATATCATATAATATCATATGGTACATTAATATAATCGACCTAGTCAAGGGTCCTTCTGCCATTTGTGGACTGGTGGTCTCTCCAAAGAGAAGATTACAAGGTCAAGCTGGGATTATGATACTCTGTCAGGCTGTCAGCTCACGCCCATTTTTTAATATTATCACTTTCTTTTTTTATTGAGTGACCCCAACTAGTTTAAAATTGAAATTACAAACAGAGCATATCGAAGATTATATACCGGGGTACGGGGAGTTAAGAGCATTTACACATGCATCTTATGTACCCCAAAACAGAGGATTTCAGAGATTTCAAACTATCAGATTCAGACATTAATATCTGACCAAAATGTTTCACCAAATTACTCAAATTTGGTTGGCGGATCCAAACCCTATTAAGTATGGTAATAAGGGTAACTGCACTGAGGATAATTGCTCAAATTTCTTCTCATGATATGTATTATAGGATAAGATCAATCTGTATTGAAAATCTGCTAACATTTCACACCTATCCACTTCAAAATGCAGAAACAAACACAAAAAAGAAATTAATTTAAGATGATATACATGCGTCCACAAAACACATAAAAAGAAAAGAGAAGAGGAAACAGTAGAGCTCTTTTGGGAGCTCCTTGAATTTGGTCCCATGGTTTAAAGTCTTTTCCCCGGAAACACAATCTACAAAGTGTTCTCCAAAAGCAACCTTATTTATTTTTCTCCGATGATTGCAGGACCCTTGAGGTATATAGTCCTTAATTAATTCTTCATCATCATCAACAGCTAAATTCTTTCTTCTTTCTTCTTTTGTTTTGTTTTTTTGGGTTTTCATATGCATCCTGCAGCAACCTACTACCCTTCGAGGCATTCTGCCTGGAAGGCTTGATGACTTATGAGTAAAATTTGTAGGTCTTGGCTTCAATTATGATTGTTCTCAATCCTCCAATAGGTGAAAGGACCATCAAAAGAACACCAAAAAAGATGCAAATCTGAAATTGATGAAGTGAAAAGTATAAGATCAACTGAAACAGAAGTGAAAGCAAATGAGCACACTGTGAACAATATAAAGTATATGTAAAAATTGGAACGTACATAGTTACACCACCAAGACAAGCTGAACCTTCTTGGTTTGTAGATGGCAAGCCACATTATGCAAGGGAGCTGCAGATATTAAGAAGTTCATTCATGTGAGAAATTTATTTACAGACTAGTATTAAATTGAATCAAAATTTGCAAGCAACGTTTTGCTAAAGAACTGTGGGGCTTACGAAATATGTTGTTGGAGCAAAAGCAAATCCTCCGAAAAATCCAAGGAGACCGCCGAAGAAAGGGAAGGTAATACCAACGAACATGGTGAATGCTGCAATAAAATATCAATTAGAATTCATTCATCCAACTTCAGTTTAGCTGAGGCTTAACTTGATGGAATTAAGGAAAAGTGTACTTACCGACATATATATTGCGCGTAATGAAGCGAAGCGTTCTGGTGGGTCTGAAATTTAACTTCTTTACCAATACAGTTTCTATCATGTCAAACACTGGCATTGCATAAATCTGCATTACCACATACACACAGAAGCAAAGTTAGACTAATGGTGGGTAAAAAATAAAATAAAATCTTTTGAAAAGAAAAGAAAAGGAATTGGAGAGTTTAAAACTCACCTGATAGCTTCCAATAACATGGATGACAACAAACATGTTGGCCATTGCAATGAGCCACACAGGTTTCTGTAGTGACATGAGGATATTATCGTCAACTGAATTGCCAAATATATAATAGCCGATGAGAGCAACTGGGAAGTAGCACAAAGCCACAACTATATAGGCAACAACGACTCCTCTCCACATGGGTCCCTTGGAAGGCTTCTCCGGCGTCGATGGAATTGTTGCTTGTATTTCCAGAACCACATTGTGCCCGGCATACGCAAAGGCCACTTCCCCTAAGGCATTGAAGAAGTTGAACACAGTTCCTGATGTAGACTTGGCTTTATATCCATATTGAACATTGTCTACCACACCCTTGTTTACTGAAGCTGCCCAAGCAATGGTAGAGTAACTGCAAGCATTAAAACATTGAAGAAATTAGTTCAACAAAACATTAATTAATTTCAATTAAGAACAAATTAAGGGCTTGTTAAGGACTACTTCAATAGGAAGCACTTGTGGTTTATATAAGTGCTTTTATTAGAACAACTTTGAAATTTTGTTGAAAATTCAAGTGCTTCTAGAAAAGCGTTTTAATGACCCATAAACATATTTCAATTGTTATTTGTTAGCCACTCCAGAAGCACCCCAAAACAGAGCCTAAATGAAATTATATATACCTCAAGGACATGACTGCTGCGGCCAAAGATACACCAGAAATGGAGTTCAAGTTGGGGAGGTGGGAGAGGACAAAGTGAACAGAAGCAAAGATCATGATGAAGTAAGTTAATTTGATCTTTTTACATTCTGGGCAGACAGAATTGTGGACCTTCTGCAGTGATTTTCCTCCAGTGACCATATAAACAATGTTGACACCAACTTCCACAACCAGCTGCTGAGGCACCACAATGTAAAGACCAAGCTTTTCACCAAAGGCATATTGACCCAACTCGTGGTATCTATCAAACCGCTTCCCAGGAACCATCTCATGCATCTCCACCATTTGCCACAGAGTGTACAATGTGATGATCCATGACAGCACCAAAATCACCACACCAGGACCCCTGATTTATTTTTATTTTAACACCATTAGTTTATTTATTAAAAAATAATAATATAATAATAACACAAAATTAAGCCAGCTTGAATTACAAGTAACATAACATACCATCCAAGTTCTGACATGGCATAAGGGAGACTGAGAACACCAGCTCCGACCATGGCAGTGACATTGTGGAAAGCTGAGTACCACCATTTTGCATTCCTTGAAGAAGTAATTGGAAGCCAATCATCTATCGCCTTCTGCTTCGCTAATTTTTCCTCAATCTGATAACATAACATGTTTCCTTAAACAACAAATTTTGTCACCCAAATGAATTGTTACAATAATTTGTCATGTGATGTGAATTTTTTCTGCTGGATGCACCACCACTGGTATAGTTGGAATTCTAGGGACTTACGGGGGTGTTTTCGAAATAAATATCCAGTGAATCTTATTATTTGGTATCCGGGCATCCCGTTCGTATCTTCAGGAAAGAGTTAAAAAGTTGAAAAAAGGGCTTTGATGAATTTTGTCAACTTGTGAGTGAGCTGTATCTAAGCAGTGTCCTATTAGCTTTGGACACGTTGTATCTACTCTTTTCAAACATAGGGTCCATTTAAAATTTAAAAAAAAACTTATTTATAACGGAAATAACACTGTTTTGTAGAGATTCTCTCTCTATTCTACATCCACATGGCCCAGCACTACTTAATTACGACCAAGTCAACGGTACAATAGCCCATTTTCCATTCAATTTTTTCCCCTAAATACGTGCCTATTTCTTGCGTGTACGAATAGAAGTATTTTGAATTAAAAATCCACCCTTACAATTATAATTGTGACAACTGGAAAACGGAAACTGCCAACAAAGGAAGACATGTGTAAGGCTAGGAAATTAAATGCAAGATGGAATATACTGTACAATTTTGGAAACAAGGAAAATCAAGTGGATGAAGACCTCATTTGCAAATAATATCTCATTGTGTGTGTGTTGTTGAGTCAAAGCACATCAAATTAAAAATTTAAGAGATAACATGCAAAGGAAAACAAAAATTGACATGACATCAAGGAAGTAACGGGCATTTAAATAAATACATATTATCCAAAACTCTTTGTACTTGGGACATAAATATACAAAAAGAAAAGTTTATTTTAAGGGTGCATAATTTGTTTCTTACGAAGTCACCTTACCGCGTAACCGGTAAATGTTATGGTCATATTAAACTATTTCATTCCCGAATTTTGTTTGATAATGAGAACACTAAGACTATTTATATCTATATTTATATCTATGTGGTCCTGAATCGAAGTATATTAGTCAACTCCTTGGAATTCAAAGCTGAATGACACATGCAGGAAATTAAACAAGAGATGCCGGAGGGCAGGGGTTTAGGATAGAAACAGGGAACTTTCCTCCAAATTGAGTGAAATAGTGACGAAACTGAGATTGAAACAACACCAGAACACAACACCTCATCTCAGACTGAAACTGAGAGAAAGGCTACGAAATTGCAAAGCGAGAATACGAAGAGAAATTATAAAGGCCTCTTTCTTTCTGTTTGTTTGACTGATATTATGTATGTATGTTGCTGCATTTTCCATTTTCCTCCTTTATTAAGGTGGATTCAAATAGAGCATTAATAATACAATCAAACTTTCTATTTCTTTCCCCCTTGTGTTTCTCGGGAAACAAACACATGTCTAGTGTAATTCTCAAAACAAGATCATATATGTCATAGAGCAAGCGAAGAAAAAAAACAAAGAAAGCAAGCTTTCGAAACATGTGCTAAAAACATAGTGCCCCGACATTTTGGAACTTTCGAAAGTGTGAGAGAGAGAGAGAGAGAGAGAGAGAGAGAGAGAGACTTACATCTGTGGAGGCATAATTGTTCTGGTCAGTTGGAGCCTGGGTTCCCATGGCCGGCACAAAATGGCGAGGATATACACGACAAAAGCAACTAAGAGAGAAAGAGAGAGAACAAAATACAAGGTAAAAAAACCAGCACAGACATTAGCGAGGTGCTCTTTCTATCATATATATAGAACGCTCAAAGTCCCACGTGAGTATTTGGACTAAACTACCCTTCCATCCGAGGTGTGAAGAAGAAGAGCCCTCTCAGAAGCTAAGACGCTTCTTTTTGGTTGACTTTCCAAACACAATTTTTTTTTTCTTTCTAAAGTACTTTATTTATACAATGAAAAAGACAAAATGATGAAATTTCAAGGAAACCACCTGGAAATCGCTTATAATTAAAATGAAGGTGGAAACACAAACACAAACACGCAATCGGAGAGTACATACAGATCGTAGGTTCACATTTTATATAATAAGATTCTATTTGGATGGATAAATTTAGAGATTCCTAATACAACCTCTAATTTAGGTTCAATTCAATGAATCTTTTTTTTTTTTTCAGAAAAGAATATATAAAACTTAATCCAAATAGAATTTTAATTAATCTTTTTGATTTAGTTAGAATGATTCATCTGATATTCATTCATATGTTTCTTTTATTTTTTACCAAGTAATTAATACAAAACTTAATGCACTCTTAACGTTATGTTGAAGCATTTTAATTATAAATTTTTTGGCCACAAATCGTCCCATGAATATCTTTTCTTTGAGAATTAAAAGTCCTATGTTTTTCTAATCTATACTACACATGAAGCCAAAGACATGTTACTGTAAACAAGGAAGCCAAAGACATGTTACCGTAAACAAGGAATCCCTCAAATATCTAATTTTTTACTGAGATAATCTTTAAGATAATATCTAAAAATTAGACGATTCTGAATGCAATAGATCTTGGTTGGTCAATTGAACCACTTAAGCTTGCCAACTTTTATTGTATGGCTCCCATAATGTTATGTGTCCATCTGTCGTCTCGCGTTCTTGGCCATTTGATTCTTCTCCTTTTTTTCTTTTTTTCTTTTTTTTTTTGAGAAATTCTATGATTGCATTCATAATTCAGTCAAAAAAGTCACTAACCACAAAAAGCCAATACAAACTAGCCACAAAAGGGCTATTACAATAATGGAGCAGTCTAATATCAAAATTAAGAAAATCTAGTATGTCTCCACTAACGATAAGGCAAGATCGAAGAAACTCTAGCATAGGCATCCCAACTAAGATTGCAAACTTAGAATAATAAAAAAGAGATAAAACTTGAAAAAACCAAGCCATAACAATACAAATAAAACTCTCACCAAGGAGAGATGAAAAGCTCTCACAAAGGAGAGATGAAAAACTTTCACAAAAGGAGAGGTGAAAACTACACAGACAACCCAAAGAGTCTCTACAACTTATTCCAAACATAAAGAAATTGCAAAAAAGATGGTGGTGAAGATCCGACGCCGAAATGCAGGTGAAGATCCGACGCTGAGCCGCAGCCGCCTGTAATGGTTGGATGAAAATCATAACAAAACTAAGACAAATAGGGAAAACTATTTGTCTCTGAAAATAAGGGAAGAGGTGAAAGGAGGAAGAGAAGAGGGGAGAGGGGGGAAGAACAATGGCTTCCTCCCCCCTCAAAATAGAAAAGACTCTAAGAGTGTTTTTTAGGAAAAAGGGGCTTAGAGTTTTGGATAATTACTTTTTGAGTCGGCCATTTGATTCTTCACATGAAGATATATAGAATATGTTTAATTTTCTATCTTCATATTATTCTTATCCAATTATATATATTGGTGGTGATGGATGGTCATTGTTCACTGGCTGAATCAATGTGAATATGCTATTAATGGTCTTCGTTTCTTATTAATTAACAATACTAAATGGTAATAATATTATTTATATTTAAATTATTCGAGCCATATTATTAGTCAGTGGCCCCTTTTTTTTATGTTCTCATTAATTTCATTGGCATAATTGGCAGTTGATTCCCAACCCATGTCCAATTTTATCTTCACACTCACTATGTGAATATGAAAAAAAAAAATACATTTATATCTTTTCATTCATCATTATTCCTAAAAATACCCTTTAATTGCTAATTCAAGCAAATTTGAGAAAAGTTTGACAATGGCACGTAGCCTTGTTGTGGTTGTGGCAAACTTCTAAAATATTTATCCTGTCCGTCAAACACAACTTGATATTCTCTATATCTCAACTACATACTAATGATTAACAAAGAGAATTTGTTTAAATTAATAATTAAATGGTATTTTAAAAATAATGGTGAGTGAAAAGATATGATTGTATTTTTTAAAATTTACATGGTGGGTGAAGAAATAAGACCAATAACGGAAATATCAACACTCATTCTAACATTGTATGATGGCTGAGGGAGGTGGTTTTACTATAATTCCAAGATGGCGACATGGCCTGCTCTGCACCATGAGTTACATGAAAACGGAAATAGAATAGAAATTAATGTTGCATATATATCACGTATGATGATTTACCAATCCCATGATAGTTTGTCTGTGATGATAGTGATCATCACTATGCTTTGCCCACGACGAACTCATGTGAATATTAATACCTGTGTGGACTCAATAGTATTGGATTTGGATATTTTATATCAAGAGTACTGAGGAGAAGAGAGATTCCAACATGTTGTTATGAATTGATTGAGTAAGTGACTAGTTTTTCATTAGGAATACATTTTTGGATCATGATAAGATTTAGAGTGATATTAAACGAACTTTAAAATTAACTGAGTACACACTATTACTAAACTATTTATTGAATTACTAATTTACCCTAATAAAAAAATGACCAAAAAAGATATATTGAATTGTGAAACAAATAAAATTTTAATAAGTACACCTTAGGGTTTAGGGTTTACTCACTATATTCAACCTGTATCAGACGTAGAAAAGTCTTCGTATTGCTTGGT
The DNA here is from genome assembly GCF_902201215.1 of Prunus dulcis. NCBI lineage: Eukaryota > Viridiplantae > Streptophyta > Magnoliopsida > Rosales > Rosaceae > Prunus > Prunus dulcis. The sequence goes on along the minus strand of NC_047652.1, from coordinate 23,658,480 downwards.
ACTCACGAATAACGTAGCGAGTACTGGTTTATGATTGGTATTGCGAAATTAAAGATTTTGATGAAACCCAAAATCTGAAAAGAGGGCACAAATTCATGTAAAAAGATAAACTTGGTTTAGGATTTGTATTAGAGTGTTGTAATAGGGCTATTTTTAGTAGTTAAATATGATGTACTTAGTTAACTTTACATTTTGATTAAAATATTATAGTTAACTTAAATTATAAGGTGTACTCAGTTAATTTTAGAGTTCGTTTAGCAGTGGTCTAAGATTTATCATCTAAATTTAAAAGAGTGTGAACACTAAACGATATAAATTCATATGAATTCATGGGGCTGCAAAAGCAGAATCTGAAAATTTACTAGTGTGGAACGTGCAACTTCTAAATCTCATCAGCGTATATATTACAGGAAACTAAACAGAATATTGGAAGGAATCTCACCAATTTCCTTTTTCTTTTTCCAAACTAAGGAATCTGAGCAATTAAATCTATAATAATTTTTGGTTAATTTTTGATACATATGCACCTGTAACTCCATTGGTGCTGTTCTGCATAAATAGTATGACTAAGTTATATTGTGTTTGGTGCTCCGTCGGATAACAATGGATCGAACTCCATAAATAAAAAAGAAAAAGTCACTCAGTTTAATTTAATCGAGGTGTATTGACATACTATATCTGCTACTTACAATGCTTGATTTATCCCCAAAAAAAAGAAAAAGAAACTACAGTGCAATTATATATCATCAACTGGATCTTCAATGCCTTTCCATCATCAAGGATGTATATAATTATGTTTCGCTTGGGAGGGCCTATCATGTCGATTGGGAGCATTGAACCACAACCAAGAACCGTAGAATTTAATGTTTCTCTGTTATCAATAATTCAACCCAAAGAATAGAAATCCAATTTTTGAACCTCTACTATCAAATTCACCATTCTATTATAAGGTCTTTTGCTTCAGGAGCACCTTTTGATTTCCTTCAATCGTAGTCCATCCCCAAATCTTCTCAACACACCTAGCTCCCAATCTGGAACATGAGCAGCCCCTACCCCCATGCCCACACCCGCCGTCTACCAAATTTATCAAAAATCTGTCAATTTGTGTAGCAAATAATTTCCTACACAATCGAATATCCAAATCTGAAATTCTTGAACACTGAACAACGCATACTTGAAATTAAGATGGGCATCAATCAAAACTGAAAGGGAACCAAAATTGTGAGAATCCATGGTTGGAGAGGAGGGGACTTGATTGAGTCTATGTCTATGGCACAATGGATTATTTCGTTAATTAGGGGCTGGAGGAAGAGCCAACCTGCTGGGGTTAGAGGTTTGTCGGAGTAGTCATTAGCTGTTGATCAACTCATGAGAGAGAGAGATAGAGAGATCTGAGGAGAAGATAGCAAAGAAGAAATGGAGTGTGTTTTTTGTCCTAATCTTATAATTAAGCGTGTATTATTTAAATCGGAGTGTGTGAGTTGTATTAGTTAGTCGGATAAAAAGAGTATTAAAAACCTAATCTGTTTAATATAGTCCAGTAATTAAATAATACAAGTTGACACTAAACAACTGACATTGACTATTTACTCATATCCAGAGTTTAATACGATGTACCAAACATACTCTAAAGGAGATATTTTTTCTTTATGCGAATTACAGTTTGACATATATGAAAAAATAATTCATCAAAAATACAACAAAAAAAACTTATGTACACATATCACATTGTTATTGGAAAAAATTAATGTAGGAGATCCTACTTACACGGTAAAGAGGAAAATATTTTTATACCTTTATTAATTTGTGATTAATGTATGTATGAATGAACGAACTAGAATCAAGTAGATAGTGCCAAATGAAAGATTCAACTTTTTTTTTGGGGTTAGGTTAAGTGAATGAAAGATTCAGTGGAGAGTATCTGGATCCATATGGAACGAGGAGGAAAAATTAATTAAAAAGTATGAGAGGAATAAATATGTATAATAATTACCACCACCGAGGCAAGGCAGGGCTAGTACTCACATCCCATGATGATGTTTGTTGTAGATATTTCTATAGCTTTGACATATGAGTCTGACATATCAAATAGATTCGAGGGCGGAGGAGGCCCCAGAAGAACCAAAACTTGTAAACTTTTACTTTTCCTTGGTTGGACTTTTCAAGCGTTTTGCACTTATCATTTAGTCGCATGTGTATATTGTATTGTATGCATAGTTTCCTCCACCTCTAATTTAGTGCCCTGCCCAAATTTGATCCTCCTCTCATGAGTCATGAGCTAGAGCCACCCAAATTTGATTTCTCAAGCAACACAATGAGAACGTTGACCTTTCTTAGCAGAATCTCACTTCTTCGGAGGAATCTGAAATAAATCTTTTATTTTTCTTTCAACTTATATGACTCATGATGCGTGCATAATATAATAATATTCATATGTTGCTGTGAAAACAGAAGTTTTGGTCTTCAAAATGACACTCCTTTGTATTTGTAATACCAAATTGTAGAAGAATTCGGCGGTCCACTCAGAGACTCGCTCATATTCAAAGATGAAATAATGCAAAGTATTTGTGTAAAGTGGTCAATGGCTGAATGGTTGAATGGGGGGCGCAAGTTCCTAAAGTTGCGTTTAAACTGAACTTGCTTTTGATTGATCTTCTTCCCACTCCCAATTTGCAGGCGTGGTGGGGCACACAATATTCTTTGATTCGTTTTTAGACAAACGAAACCAAAGATTTTGGTTGGAACTTATAGCAGGGAAGAATCGAAACTAAAACTTCAGATTTAAGAATCTGAATAAATGCTTTTAATCACTTGAAGTATAAGCGTCTTTTCACAATTTTTGATTCTTAAGCATCATTGTACGTGGAAACTTTCGCCACTATTACCAGATGGAGTCTTCATCTTTAGTTTTTGACACCCACCCCATTTCCATAAGGAATGCAAATCCATCTGTCCAACAAATATGTGTCCCATCAGCAGAAGAAACCGTGGAACAATTGAAGTGGACATTGTGGAAATTTTAGCCAAAATTGTACACACAAAGACTTTGGACCCAGAAGTTGCGGTCAACACTAGACGCCAGATGATGCTCTGTACACTTCACCTGTTTTGGACCCAGAAGTTGTAAGCTAGCTTTATTGTTTAGACCGTGCACTGGAATTGGATTAATGTCAAAGTACTCGCCTTAAACTAAACGTATAACCTAGGCAATAGTGAGAATACTATCAACCTTCTCTCTAACTTTTTCTTTTGGACCTTTTTCTTTTTTTTGCTTGACATGTGTCATTCTCTTTGCACTTAAAACAATGTCATTAATATATTATACAAGTAAACTTTTGCTTTCCAAGTTTACCCTTATTCAATTTATCCAAAAAAATTTCACAACTTTCTTACTATCTTATTAAATTTTTTTTAAACGTCAATTATTTTTTTATAAAGAAAATGTCTGCTTTTTTTCAAAAAAGAGGAAATGTCCCCTTTTTTTTAAATACAAAGTACTTTTTCTTTTTTTCCTGTCTAAACCCTTTGTGTTAAAAAAAATATATTAAAAAAATTAAAGGGGACATTTCCTCTTAGAAGCATATATTTTCTTTAAAAAAAAATAATTTACTTTAGAAAAAATTTAAAAAGATGGTAAGAAAGTCGTGAATTTTTTTGGGATAAATTGTATACATTTAATAAGGGTAAACTTGGAAAATAAAAGTTAACATGTATAATATATTAATAGCATTGTTTTAAGTGCAAGGAGAATGACACATGTCAAGCAAAAAAGGGAGAAGGTCCAAAGAAAAAAGTTAGACAGAAAGTTGCTAGCATTCCTCATGGGTTTAAACTTGAACAACCTACGCTGAGTGGCTAAAAGGTTCACGATCGACAACAAGTCCACTTCGAGGAAAACAATAAGAAGAAACCCTTAATTAAATCAAGCCCGCAAAATTAAAGTCGAAAATTTTAGGCAGATAGAGTTTCGTACTCAACGAAAAAGAGGTACAGAAAAAAAAATATAATCGAAGCCGCTAGGGGTCTCTAGTTCAACTATATCCAAGAAACTTAGGGGAAAATATATACACATTACGATCCATGTCTGATATCCATTCATATAATTGTGTAGAGGTCAAAGGCAGGAAAACAGGTACAATAATTTCAAGTGGAGTTATCTGCAACTTGGGAAAGCTGTCCCCATTACGTACCTAAGCTTAGTAGGAAATTGTCAAAGACTTGGAATTCACGCTCTCAAATCTATGGCAGCATGTGCTTGAATTTACCTGATGATGTTAACATTGAAGAATTTCTTTTGGGAGATAGCGCGATAATAAAACATTTGTTGATTAAACAGATAGATTGAGATTAATTTAATAAGGTGTATATATATGTGTTTGTATGCGCACGCTTCATTTTTATAAATTTGGAACCAAGAATTTTCATATAATTTTACTTTGTGTGTGTGAACATAGATGCAATGATATTAACTAATTGCAAGGAAGTAGTATCCTATAGCTAGGGTTGACGTTAATTGTATGATTGTTTACCCTTGGCCAGGGTCCACTTGAGGGTATAATATCTCTATCCTTCTCAAGACGATGTAGAGGCGGTGATCTGTTACCAAAAAAAACAAATAAAGAAGAAGAAAAAGAGGAGGAAAAACAAGTATATGTGGTGTGGTGGAGGGGTGAAGAAATTCAACATTAACAAAATAACATATTGTCGACCATGGATTTGTTGGTTTTATTCGGACAAGGAAATACTGAAGATTTACTAAGTTACCACCAAATCCTATATACAATACAACTAGCGACAATTTCTATGGATTATAATCTTGGTTTATAATTGAGACAAGATGATAGACTCAAGTACGTATACTTGCAGAGCATATTAAGATAAGATGGTTACACCAAAGTTGACTTGAACCAGGCAGCTCTCCTCCTTACTGTGACTTCCTTGGCGCTGATAAATTGGGTGGTTTGGTTTCGAATGTCGCTAGCTAGGGTTTGACCAGTTGTATTATTCTATCGCTATCGGTTGCTCATTTTCTTCATGTACAGTTGTAACTTGCACCTTTTGGATTTCAACTTGTTTTTTCGTGTGGGTTGTTTAGAGAAACTTTATGTCTGGATCAGAGGTTGGCTTGTCTGTTCAAAGAAACAAAGAAAGAAACAAAGACTATTCAAGTAGCAGTGGTAGGACCACGTTCACAAGCCGTACGCAGGCAGAACCCAAAACAAGAAGAAAAAGACATGGCTGTTGACCAAATTGGACGACCTTTACAGTGTTGGGCTGCTGCAGGCCACACAAATCCTTGTTCCTTGAAAAGCTAGCGCAACTTTTTTTTGCTTTGGGCCTACTGTTAAGGAGAAATTAAGGGCTTTTTTTCTTCTTAAGATTAGGGATTGCTGGAGAGCACATTGGCCCAAGGAACCTGCATCATGGCATGGACTAGAAACAGATTGATGCAAACAGTTTTTAACTGGAATTTTTTTTTTTTTTTCCTCTTTTTATTATTCATAATCTAGACAAGTTAAAACAAGCAAACATAACATACCATAAGATAAAAGTAAAAGATAGGGAAAAAAACATAAATATTAAGTAACAGTACAAGCTATTCAAGTTACAGCTCTTCCTCTATGTTAGTGAGTTTGCATATAATATCCAAGCACCAAGCACTTCCTTTCCTTTCTGTGCTTTGACGTCTGCTTCATTGCAATGCAACCACCCAACTCTTCACATCTTCACATCAACTCACTCAAGCCACTGAAATAACAGGAGGAGGAGGAGAAGCATGCTTGAAACTTTGGTTCTGCTGTTGCTGCTGCTGCTGCCTGGCAACAGGGTTTTTCACAGATAGGCCTGAGGTACCAAAACAGAAATACTGGCTCCTCAGCCTTCTATTCAGGGAGCCTTGTTTACCCAAGTTTGGCGTTTCATCATCAACTACATGATTTGACCAAGATGGTCCAGCAGTATCAGTTTCAATGTACACACCTTTTTGTTTATCTAGAGAACCAGGTGAAGAGATTGATGATGATTTTGAAAATGAACTAGAGCGCGACCGACGTGGAACAGTTATGTGTGGAATTGCCTGCAGAACACCATGCCTTATGCCACAAGCAAACCTCTTCTTCGCAGATGGACTTGATTGGTTGCTCCTCACAGAAAGTGTCCGTTTGTTATTCGCCAGTGATGAAGGCTTTGAAAATCTCTGTCGAAGTGGTGTTGGTGCATCATCTGAGCTGCTGCATATCTTGTTTGAATCCACCGAACCAAAATCAACCGATTTCTTGAATCTTTCGGGTTTTTTCTCCTTCATCCGGGGCCAGCCAATGACGCGTTTCAACTGTTGTGCTGCATAATTTACAGAACCTGGTTTTTTACTAGAGAATGAGCTGCGGTTCTCATTGGTTGGGTCATATGGGCTGATCAGTTCTGGTGAAGGTGAATTGTTTCCTGTGCTATGCTGATCAGCAGTGGCATCTGATACATTTTCAATGCCTGTATGTAAGAAGATTTCTGTGTCAGAAATTCTAAATGATGTTCCAGGACTGCTTCCATCACCTTGCATCTTCAACCGAGAAGCAATGGCTTTTCTTGCATTGTAATCTTGACAACCAAATATCCCCCCAGCTGAAATCAACTGCCTAATTAGTATCTCAGACGATGCAGAACGAGGCCATTGTCTGAGGTAATCAAGTGCTGTCATGCCATCAATATCACGGGCATTGACATCAATTGATTCAGCAATCATCAGCAGTTGCACCAAGTCAGAATGAACATTCCCAATGATTGCCGTGTGAAGGGCAGTCCGTCCTTCGTTGTTTTTGGCATTGATCATGTCTTCAATGTTGAAAGCTTTCCCACATACCAATTGCTTCAGAAGCTGAATTTGTCGGTCCAATCTTCGGAAGGCAGGACTTTGAAAACCAGATACAGCCTTGTGGAGAAACGTTTCTCCAGAGTTGTTTCTCATGGAAATGGATGACGGAGAAGCAGATATAAGAGCTTCAGCTGCAGCTAATTGACCCCTTGAAGCAGCCACATGCAATGCTGTGTTGCCCTGATGGTCATTGGAGTTTATGATATCATAAGATGCTAAAAGGTACTTCACAACCTGCATGAATGACAAGATTGGTCACATTAATTAAGTGTATGGATCAAATCATTGCAATAGTTCAAGTCAGGTCAAGTCTTGAATCTTGATCTTAATCATGGAAGGGATAACCTCTGTCTTACATGAAACAAGTAGAACGGTGCTTACTAAAAACGATCCGAGTTTTACACCTTTTGGAAAGTTTATGGAAAATATATCCACATAGTAAGTAAAGTATAAGATGTGGAACTGCAAATGAAGTGTTCTTTCAAAGTAAATTCTGAATAAGCATCAATCAAACTTCGGAACAATCATGAATCCGTCATCTAACATCTCTGGAAGCAAGAATATACATTAAAGTTAAATATCTATGTAGTCATTCATGATATGCTTTACGCGATAAAACCACGAAAAGCCACGCAAAATTTATGTTTCTATTCATCCTACTATATACAACCACATAACCTCAAATTGTACTTGGTTAAGCTGATACATGTTTGTGTATGAATCATGCACAAAAGAAAAAGGAAAAATAAAGGGCGCAATTTGGAAAAGCAGAGCTTACAACAGCTGGGTCTTTTTTTTTTTTTTTGGGTCAAAAGAAGAAAGAAGAAAAAAGATTGAATCTTTGCAAAAGCACATCTAGACTAGTATAAGGGGGAGAGCCTCTCACCTCTACCCGCCCTTTCCCAGCTGCTGCATGGAGGATAGTTGATCCCTGAATATCCCTGTAAGCCAAAACATCTGAGCAATCAGAAAGAAGCTCCTTCAAAATGCTCAAATTTCCTCCTCTGGCAGCAGCATGAACTGCCCTGTTAACCATCTCCCGTTTGTATACAGAAGGAATGTCCCCAATGTGTTCTTCCAGCTCTCCACCTTTGCCTGTCATAAATCTTGGGGAAACTGCAAAGTCAAAGAGCAGCCTGAAAACCTCAGTGTTCTTACTCCTAGCAGCAGCATACAGTATATCAGTAATCCCAAATTCTCCTTCCCCAAAAACAAGCAGAGGGTTTCTTTCAAGTAGTTCTTGAACAAAACCAAGCTGTCCAGCTGAGGCAGCTGTGTACATAAGCCATCCACCATAACCAGCCCTGATGAGAGAGTTCTTTCCTTTCTTGGATTCACACTCATAGAAAAGCTTTCGAGCAACGTTTGAACGGCACTTGGCTACATCATCAAAATGTGCCTCATCATCCCATACTGTCTCAAGACGACGAATTCGGCGTAAAGATGTGAGCTTGATGAGGTGGTTGCTGTCAATGCGGAGGAGCTCTCGAACCAAGTCATAGTGACCATTAGCAGCTGCCCAATCAATCGGAGAAGCATACCACCATTGGTCCCCTGTGCTCTCCCACCGAAGAGGAAAATATGTAGGAGGCATTCCGATGATTTTCTGAAGATGGTAGAAAATAGAGAGCTAGCTAGTTCTGATGATTTAGCAACACAAGAAGCAAGCAAGCTTAGCAAAAACAGGAACATGAAGAGATAAAGGAAGCAATAAAGGTCACAGAAAGAGAAGAGAACAGAACAGGACCTTTGGTATTAATTTAAGCAGTTGATAAACTACCAGCAATGCCAATAACAGAAGTACAGCAAGGGAAATAAAAGATGAAATAATTATGAATAATATAAAGTAGGAGGTATGGGATGGGAAACAACAATCATGGCTTACACAAATGGAAGCCAGAAAAAGGAAGAGGGCCTTGGAATGGATTGGAGGAAAGTAGGAGAGAAGAAGAATATAATATGGTTTTAGGGTCAATATCAAAAGTAATATTGTGTTGTGTGTGACAGAGTTTTAGGCTTTTGATGATGGTGATAAGAAATAACCCTCCCCGCCAAAAGAAATTACCATAGGGTGAAACGAGATTCGTTTACTACTGTGAATGTGAAATGAAAGTTACAGATAATGATGGTGTGATGTAGGGAAGGAGATTAAATTTACTGATACTTTTGGTTGGGGTAATGATAGAGGAGCAGAGGAAGCAGAGCTGGTGGGTTGGATTGGAAGATATAAGAAAATGCTGATAGTCCATAAATTATCATTACTAATTAAGCTTTGATTCAGACGTGGTACTTAATATTCTCTGGTTAGTTAGGTAATTAGCAAAGCCTACTTTATTTAGCCACCACAGTGGTCAAAGTTGACACTTTACCTGCACAATCAATCCACCTTCTTGTCCCAGTCAAGTACTCAACAAAAGAAACCACTCATGTTTAGGTTTGAACTCCAGAATCTCTGATATTTGGTCTAAGAATTTTCATTCCCTGATCACGTAAGCATTTGAACACCAATATCAGAATTATCGGGATTAATTGATCAACTTAAAAAAGAAATTGGAATTTCCAGGAATTTAATACCGCGATGGACGATGGCTTACTCAATCCAACTTCTATTCTATGTGCTGATCTTGAAATGGTTCATTATGTCAGCTGCATAAATTAATATTCCGTCGGTGCAATGCAAGCAAGCAACACGCAACTTTTGACGGTAATGATGCAATGCAATTTTTAGGTTTTAGACCATAAACAAAACCAACTATATTAATACTGTTAACCTATCTAATTCAAGACACTTTGGGCCCGTTCGATAATCATATTAATAACCTCTTGATTATCTTATTTTTTTCTTCTTTTATCTCCGGCAGTAGGAAATTATTACCATAGTTGGGATTGTTAATCATTCCGAAAGCAATAGGTTATTATATATAACAACCAACAAAGCAAAGATTACATGTAAGATTTGGGTGTGCAGTGCAGCATATCTGTTTGCCTTTTAGCTTGGCTCTTCACAAATTAGAAGCTTCAACTCTCAAACACAAGTAGTATCCCTATATTGTCTACTCACACATATATATATCAGTCTTACTGGAAGACACACACACATACAGAGCAGAGCTTTAAAAAAGCAAAAGATGCGCCATGTGCTTGGTGAGAAGCAGCTTTTAACTTTTGGAGTAGCTCAACACTCAAAAGCTATAAAAATAGAGGGTGTGGGTTACTCACTTTAACAATAATTATTAATCTCCATGTGACAAGTGACATGTCAAATTTCTGTTTTTCTTTTTCTTTTTCTCATCTGCTTGTCCAGTCCAGTTCTTCCACCAGTCTCTTTCTTCGCTACTTTAAATCAGAGTCATCGTCGAAGCCTAATCTTCACATGGCCTTTTGCAGAACGAAAAGCATGGAGCCTGCAGCCCAACAGCGACTACCTAAGCTAAGCTACCTGCAGCCTGCAGCCCCATTTCAGTGGATATTCACGCTCTAGAAAATGAACTAACTCATAGAGCCGGACCACCAGACCACCATGCATTGCATACTTTTTCATACAAGAGAAGTTCTGCTTATTTCTGTAAACTACCGTCACGTCATGCCTTGCCTGCCAAGTTGATATAGGGAAAGAGTAGAAAAGCATCAACCTTTCCGTGAACCACTGGGATATAGGATTGGGATAGAATGCGACCGACCCACCATTGTTAAGTTGGGTAAGGCCTAAGGTGGACATTCGATGGTGCCTTCCATATTCATTCCAACAATCATGTATCATAGCAATGTCAAAAGTATATGGCCCCCTCTGTTTAACATGTTATTCTAATTAAATAGCCTTTTTTCTTTTTTTCAGGCGTCATTTATGCTAGTTTATCAAGGTAGTCAACTTGCACTCTTACACTCAAGTTTGAGTTTCATTTCCCGTAGATTAAATTAATTTAGAATTGTTTAGACTATAGTTTTTTTAAAATCTTTTTTTTTTTAATCATAAAAAGATAACTTCATTGAAACAACAATGTTAGGATACAAAAGTAAAAACTGGACTTCAATGATGCAACAAATGTGGTCTCATTAAAACATTGCCTTTAAAAACTCCAAATGAAGGAAAATCCGGTCAAAAAAAAGAGCATCACAACATCACAACCAATATAAATTAAAATTAAAATTAAGAAAATAACTTGTCACTAGCCAAAATATCATAAAGCCACAAAGGACCATCCTCTAGCCAAACTTGAAAATCATGAGACATAAGCGCTTGCTTAGCCAATAGATAAGCAACCTGATTACACTCCCAATGAGCAAATTGAAAAGAAATACTAGCAAAAAGATTAAAAAGTTCAATCTCAACAAACTTTTTTTTTTTATTTTATTACTGTTCCATCTATTTAATAACCGCACGATCTTTTATATCATAAAAGTTTAATTTTCATTTTTCAGGCCCAAACTATTAAGCTTATCCGGCCTAAATACTTTTGTCCCGCACAAATGAGTTGATGGGTTTAGGCCCGTTACCCAAACAAAAGAATTGTGTAAAGCCCTAGCCCAATTTGGAATATCTTTCTGTCCAAGTTGTTAGGGTTTAATAACAAAAGCCAGATAAACCCTAGTCTCCCTCTTCTCCCTCTTCTCACTCCAGAAACCCATTTTCCTCCTACTCACCCAAATCATCATCGTCATCATCTCAAGATGGGAAGCAACCAAGCTGCCGTGTCCTTCCTCACCAACCTCGCTCGTGCCGCCTTCGGGCTTGGCGCCGGCGCCACCATCGTCAACTCCTCGCTCTACACCGTCGACGGCGGTCAGCGCGCCGTGCTCTTCGACCGTTTCCGTGGAGTCATCGACGACACCGTCGGAGAGGGGACCCATTTTCTGATCCCGTGGCTCCAGAAGCCCTACATCTTCGACATCCGTACCCGGCCCCACACCTTCTCTTCGGTCTCCGGCACCAAGGATCTGCAGATGGTGAACCTCACCCTCAGGGTCCTCTCGCGTCCCGAGGTGTCCCGCCTCCCTGAGATCTTCAAAACCCTAGGGCTCGAGTACGACGAGAAGGTCCTCCCCTCCATCGGAAACGAGGTGCTGAAGGCCGTCGTAGCCCAATTCAACGCCGATCAGCTTCTGACGGAGCGTCCTCACGTGTCGGCTCTGGTGCGTGAGAGCTTGATCCGCCGTGCTAAGGACTTCAACATCGTGCTGGATGACGTGGCGATTACGCACTTGTCGTACGGGATGGAGTTCTCGCGTGCCGTTGAGCAGAAGCAGGTGGCCCAGCAGGAGGCGGAGCGCTCCAAGTTTGTGGTGGCGAAGACGGAGCAGGAGAGGCGCGCCGCGATTATTCGAGCCCAGGGTGAGAGCGAGGCTGCCAAGCTCATCTCTGATGCGACTGCGTCTGCGGGTCTGGGACTGATCGAGCTCAGAAGGATCGAGGCCTCCAGGGAGGTTGCTGCCACGCTTGCCAGGTCGCCCAATGTGTCTTACCTGCCTGGTGGGAAGAACATGCTCTTTGCTCTCAACCCTCGTTGATGGTAAATTTTCATTTCACTTCTTCTGTTGTCTTTGATTTGCTTTCTTTGTTTTTCATTTACTGTTACATTGTCCTTATAAGAGCGTTTATGAGTTATATTTATTTGGTAATTGATTGGTATTACTAGGATCATATGTTAATGTATGTATATATTTACAACTGACAATTAAACCAATCTAGACAAACAAGACAATCCCCTGTTTGCGTAGTGATGAAACATAATAACTATTAGAAAGAATAGTGCTCATTAGCTTTGTAGGAGTTTAGGGTTTTTGCAATAAGCTAGGTAGCTCATCAAGTGTGCAAGGTTACAAGCTCAAGCTACTCAGGTTTATCATTATTCTAAACTTTGGAATAATATTTTTGATGGACTTTTGTTTTGAACTTCAATGGAGTCTTAAAAATTGAGTTATGGTACTGCTTGAATGATACCATGTTAGCCACAGAGTGGGAAGCTGCATTGTGTTATGCTTCTTACCATTGTTGTGACAAGATAAATACTGTAGGTTTTTTGTTTTATTACAATGTAGGTCATCGGCACCACTCCATTTAAAAGTTGCTTGCCAACTTTCATAAACTGTGATCGTTTACATTTGTTTAAATCTGGAGTTCTTACATTTTTTATCTGGACTTTTTACATTTCTTTAATGTACTTGAATTTGTTGTTTACCCCATGTTCATGTATTGTTATGACATTGGTGAAGGGCTTGTCGTAGAAAAAACTTGTTGAAAATTTTCTTAAATTTAGACCTGGAATTTCATAACTCTGATGCACATGAATGTGATTTGCAGTTAGATATGGTTCTTTTTTCTATAATACATTCCTCGGTCCTCAGATTTTCTATGATAAATTAGATTGGTTGCTGATACCTTTGGCCTCTTCCTTTTCGCTATGTCAAACCTAGCAGTGCCCGATAAATATGAGAGATTATAAGGAACATGACTTACTTGCTAGTAACAATTAAGGAATTCAGCGAGGTTTCTTTTAACAAATTTCGATGGAACAAGTGTTGATTCCTTTGTGTGACTGGTAGTTCAGCTTCACATTGCCCATTTGTTTTTGGTTTTAGGTACACTTCTCTTGCATCTAGTATCTAGTCAACCTAAGTTTAAGATGGATGAGGGACATATTGAAGAAATCGGTAAGCTAAGAGTAATTTAATATATAGCATAGCTAACAACGCGCTCTTTTAACTTGGGTTCTGAACAAAAGGCAGGAGAAGTATGTATTAGGTTCACTCACGCATCTTTGCACCTCTTATGTATCATGATGTAATAATCAAATCGATTTGGGATTCTTTCAATGCTTTTGTAGTATTTCAATTTTGTGTGTGTGTGAAAAGATGGTGGATGTGGTTCTTCATTTGGAGTTTGTTTGTCAATCACTGAAGTTGGTCTTCCTATCTTTTCAGAATTGCAATTATATCATGAAAGCCTCTGAAGATTTGATAATCAATTGTAAACTGTAACTTTTACATGTTCAATTTGCAGGGTTCCAAGATGTGGCATAACAAGAAGACGGGATCGTGAATACACTGAAGTTCAGAGGGGTTTATTTCTAGAGTTTTTTGTTTTTTCTTGGAACATAGGTTATCTGAAACTTGTTAAGAATGAAAGCTATGGTTTTAGGAAAGTGCTCGGGTTGTTGCGTTTATAATGCATTCTGACTAAATTTACAGCATGTTAGTACTTGAATATAAATTTGAGCACTTGTGTCAATATGTTGCTGGGCCTGTTGTGTTTACTGAATCTTCCATCGTTTTGCGTTTGTATCCGTGAATGTTCCTAAGGCAATAAGGCTAAGAGAGGTGATTGACATAATCATCTACCTATTTGGGAGGTAATTTCCTATATTTTTCTAATCAAGTCCAGACGAGGTACATTACATTGTGCTTCTGCTTGCTTTGATAACACTTAATTGTCAACAGACTCCATCTGTGAGTTAAATCCGATCCTGTGATCTGTTGGGTTTCTTTCACTTTTATCCTTTTGGTTTGGAATATACTCTCTGGATCGAAAGCAAGGAGAGATGAATGATTAGAGTGTAAGTGGACAAAAGAGGAGTGGGAAAATCCTGAAGGATCTCTCAAGTTAGAATTAGATTCATGCGTGAACAATCCCATATAATCAAATCAATGACCCAAATCTAACCAAAGCTTCCATCTCTGGAACCAAAGTACTACAAAACTCATCTCACTGGTAAAGCTTGATTATTCCCCCAAAAAGGTCAAAAGGGAAAAAGAACTTTAAACCATACTAATCACAAACTAGCTGCGTGATGTTCATAAATTAATAATTAAAATTAAATTTTTATAAATTAAAAAAATAATAAAAATTGCTGCTTGATATGCCCGAGAAATTGAAGCTCTCACTCCACAGTCCACATCATGATCCTAGGATCGCTTATTTAACAGAGGCAATGTGACAGATCAAGTCAATAACTCGTGAGCTGCAACAAACGTCACGTCACGTCGTTAATAAGAGAAGTGTGGATGGAAAATCTTGCTTTCAGAATCCAATTAAAATTTGGAGTATGACAAAGCAATATAAACAGAGATTTCTGTTCTTTCTGCCACAATTATGTATAAATAAAACGGAGCACCATAATAAAAACAAACAAGTAAATAAAGAAATTGTGGATTTACCTGTAACCCCATTCGTTGTCATACCAACACACAAGCTTCACAAAGTTGTCATTCAAAGCAATTCCAGCCTTGGCATCGAAAATGCTCGACCTGCAACATATAAATACATATACACACGCAGTCCAGGCAGGCACATAACCACAACATATTCTTATAGAGTGAGACAGAGACAGAGACAGAGCAAAAGAAGGTGAGTAAAAATGGTCACCTGTTGTCACCCACGAAGTCAGTCGACACAACATCCTCGTCGGTGTATCCAAGGATTCCTTTCATGCTGCCCTCAGATTCTTTCCTACAATATACAACAACAACAACAACAACAGAAAAGAAAAGGAAATTTAGATGAGCAGTTTGAAATCATAGGGAATGAATGTTTCTGGTCCTTACTTGATGGCATCTTTAATCTCATCATAAGTGGCCTTCTTCTCAAGTCTCACGGTGAGATCAACCACCGAAACATCAACAGTGGGAACACGGAACGCCATTCCTGTCAACTTCCCATTCAGTGCAGGCAGCACTTTACCAACAGCCTACAAAAAACAACACTTTTTTCTTCTTTCAGTATTTCCAAAATATATCAAACACCTTAACAAATGCATATATCATGGTTAAGCAACAAAGCTTTCAAGTATCATATATATCATGCATATGAACTGTGATCATATATAGATGCATTGCAAGACATTCAATCAATAATACCTTGGCAGCTCCAGTACTGCTGGGAATGATGTTGGTGGCTGCAGCTCTACCACCTCTCCAGTCTTTCATTGATGGTCCATCAACAGTCTTTTGAGTGGCTGCATTACATTGAAACACCAGTCAATGACAATGGATGATACATACATTCGTATATACATATATACGCATATACACGCACCAGTAATAGAATGGACGGTAGTCATAAGACCCTCCACAATACCAAATTTGTCATGAACAACCTGTCCAGATGTGTGTGTATATATATATATATATTAATTCAAGAAACATGAGAGAGCTCTCCAAATTAATTACTTAGTCATTAGAAGAAAATTAGACCAAGAATTGAAACTAACCACCTTTGCCAATGGAGCAAGACGGTGGTGCAGCTGGCATTGGAAACAATGTTAAGATCTGGGGTGTAGTCCTTCTCATTGACACCCACAGCAAACATGGGAGCATCCTTACTGGGGGCAGAAATCACAACCTTCTTTGCACCACCCTTTAAGTGGAGAGAAGCTTTCTCCTTATCAGTGAACACTCCGGTGGACTCAACCACAAATTCAGCACCAGCCTCGGCCCACGGGATCCCTTCGGGCTCCCTAGTCGAAATGAATGGACAATCCAATTGGAATTTCAGTCTAGCTAGCTTAGGTCTGACTAACTAATTGATTAATTACACACAAGAAAGAGTGTTGGTGTTGGTAGAACCAGGTAATAATGAAGTATAATAAGCATATTACCTAGAAGCAAAAACTCTGACAGCCTTATCACCAAAGAGAGGGGTCTTATCATCCTTTGCGTTAAGCTCGTGGTGCTTCCATTGCCCGTGAACACTATCGTACTTGAACATGTAGCTCTGCAGAGATATTTACAATTAACACAATCTCATAGGCTCAAACCATCACCATGCATTCAGGATGTAGAAAGAACGACAGAAAAGATATACATTACCATGTATTCAATGTTGATGAAAGGGTCGTTCACAGCGACAAGTTCAACGTCGTCTCTCTGCAGAGCAACTCTGGCAACCAAGCGGCCAATCCTTCCGAATCCTTCCGAATCCTTCACCCACATAACACCAAATCAAGACCATTTGGAAAATGCCAATCTGTGTGTTGGTGATCATAAAAATAAACAGTAAAGTAAACAAACCACAATAAATGCAAGAATACCATTGATGCCAATCTTGATCTTGGCCATGATGTTTAGTGTAGTGTTTTCTTCTTCTTTTAAACCCAGAGAGAGAGAGAGAGAGAGAGAGAGAGAGAGAGAGAGAGAGAGAGCTTGTGATTGTGAACAAGGGAGAGTGTGCGAGTGTGAGTGCTTTTTATATTTCTGGTCGTAACTCCACCTCAAATGCATATAATTACATAAATAGCAGTGGTGATTTGTCGAAAAAATAAAAAGTGTGTCTGCGCATTTGTCGAAGCTGGAAACCAGTGATGATTTGGATGGTATTGTTGACTATTGAGGTGGCCTCGTTGCCCTTCTTTTCGAGAAAGATGACCAACCGGAGCAGAATTGGTAAAAAGTTGTTTCACTCACAGAACCGTAAAGTGAGAAATGTATTAATAAGTTTTGGGTTCTTTCAAGTACTGCATTATAAATTTGCTATTACAGGAGATAGAAAGAAGCAATTTTCTTTTTCTTTTAAAATAGTATGTAGCACCGGCACGCAATTGAAGAAATATTTCCTTGTAAGTATTCATAGCTTTTGAAATTTGGATTAGAAATCAGATTACATAGCAGGTACAAAACTGGAAACATCCCTTTACATGTACAAGTTACATCTTTACAGTGTTAATTCAGTTGGCTGGCACTTGGCACTTACAACATGGATTAACAACACCAGCCATAGTAGAGTGGTATACGACTAGCTGGGTAAAAGAAAAAAAGAAAAGAAAGAAGAAAATTCCAACTTTAGGAGCTGGATGGAAAGCTAAATAATATTTTTTTTTAGTCCCCTTTTTTTCAGTCCCCAAGAAGTCTCACCCCCTGGTACATTGCACCGGATTGTAGCTCATCTAAAGTATCGATGCGTCTGTAGCCACTCAACTCTCGTAAACCCATCAAGCCACGGCGTGCAAGAAAATCACGAAAATCATCTTCAGTGTACAATGTTATTTCTTCCGTAGGAACTATACGGTCAGAGTCATCATAGAGGCAAAGCTTTATGGTAATTCCTGCCACAAGAAGCATAAGGCTACTTATTATAATCCAGCAAACCACCTTTCAGTTCCATGTAGTATAGAAAAACTTATGCTTATTACTCCAGGAATGCAATACCTTCATCGAGGTGAAGAGTGTAATTGCCCAAAGGCATGTCCCTATCGAGACTCCGGACAATCTGATCTTCATCCTCCAACCAAAATGCCCGCTTAGTTCTTATTCTGAACGCAGACTTGATTGCCTCCTTAATCGCATCAGCAGTTCCATCAATACCAATCCTTCTGGTGTATTCCCCCAACTTGACAGTTATAATCTTTCCACAATAAGAAGAGTGGCCCTCCCCTCCTGCCATTGAAAGATAACATGCTTCAGGCATTTAACTTTGAAACTTTTACGAGATGCATATATCAGTCTCGGGTCATGCTTAGACTCTTGGTTTAATCCACACATGATTCCAAGCCTCAAGAAAGGAGGTGTGCAGTGGTTGAAATGCAAGGTAAAGCTTACAGTGGAAGTGTCATGCAAGCGATTGATAGTGAGACAGAGAGAGATTGAAGCTCTTCTAAAGAGGACAGGACAAAAATCTTCCTCAACTAAACTCAGAATGCAGCATATGCTAGAAAGACACCAAATCTAAGCAATGTAATGTGATTGTGAGGTCATGAAAATTGCATTTCTTGAGGAAAGCTGTTTAATTTAGATGAAAGGTTACAGGTATAGACACATTTCCACAGCCAATTGAAGTATTGTTTCAACAAGAATTACCAAAGGGAGAACTTTTTGCACTGCCATTCTAGTTGTGAAAGAAAGCTTTTTTTTTGGGTTTAAAATTAGTTGTGAAAGAAAGCTCACCATTTCCAGGACCCTCTCTCCAATTCCAAGGAGGAACCCCACTAACTGCAACTGTATCGGCTGCAGTAATAGCAAGAGGGTCGCCATCATGATCCAACTGCCTTTCCAAATTGAGTGCTGATCGGTCGGTAGCTATAAGCAAAGAGAAATTAAGAAGCTTTTTAAAAAATTTATTTTATAACAAATTACATTCAAATTGCAAAGTGAAAGACAACACATGCAAGCAAAGGAATGTATACCTTCCATAGGTCCAAATGGAATGCCTGAATCTTCAAGACCTGTACTTTTTTCAATTTATAGAATAAATAAACAAATTTAGAAAAAGGGTAAGCATAATAATAGTAAGCATTTGAAATGCTGAATAGGGTAAGTTTCAGTCAGTCTCAGCTCTCATAAATTCTCACCCTTGTCACAGAAGCGAACAAAGGATTCGAGCTTGGGAGGAGTGGGGCTCTTGTAAGCAGCGGCAGAAGCAGCAGCAGCATCAGTAGAAGCAGTGTTGTGGTTGTTGTTGGTTCTATCTCTGAGCAAGTCCTGGAGGTCCTCGTAATACGACATCTTGGCCGAGCGACTGCCGACTTTGACTTGGTGACGAGCCTTCTTGAACTCCTTGAGCAAGTTCCTCCACTTGTCCGTACACATGGTGGGGGAGCGGTCGAAGCCTTTTTCTCTCATCTTGGCTGAGATCTGGTCCCAGAGGTGCCTGTTGGACTTGGACGTGTTGAAAAGCCCGTCCACCTCTCTCCTAAACCCTATCAGGCTTCGCGTTTCTTCTTGGACCCACGTTTCGGCCCGTTTCTTTGGGGCTCCTGCTCCTCCTCCGCCTGCTGCTCTGCTGCCAATACTATTACTAGTAGCAGCACACAATTCTTGCTCTTCACCTTCTCCTCCGCTGCTGTTGTTCTCCCCAATCCCCACTATCATCTGATGCATCTGCTGCTGGTGCTGGCTTTCGCTTTGGTTCTGATGATGATGATGATGTGGCCCGCTCCCATTCGCCACCACCACCTCCATCATCATCTCTCTCTCCGATTCTTCTTCTCCTCCTAGTCCTCCTCCCTTGTACAAGTCAACCGGTCGGGCCTTCTCCGAGAGGTACATGTCTATTCGTTACTGGCAAAGTGTGAAGGTTGTAGCAAAGTGGATTGGCATCTGGGTGTAGCTGATAATTGCAGAGAATAAAGAGAAGAAGAGGAAAAGACAAAAGAGGGCCTGTGCAAATGGGAAGCGCTGGTGTGTTTCCTTTGGACGCGTATGTTCTTTTTTATCAGTAGATGATCTCAGCCGCCCAACTTTCGCACGCATTATTTTTTATTTTTACCAGCAGGAGATCTGAACTCGCTTATAAACTAGAGTGTGATATTGCCTTACTCAATTGCCTAATCTCGAAGGTTTTTTTTTATTTTTAGTCTTTTTCTTGTTCAGAATTAGAATGTTAGTCAAACATCAATACTTTTACGAGTATTCATGGTCAAGAAAATTGTGTTATTACACAAAATAAATTAAAAAGAACACAAATATAATTTTTATGTAAATTACATATAACATAAAGACAATTCATATGCTAAAAAACAAATATTCTACACAACCATTAAGTGTTGAGGTAAAACATGAACAAAATCTTGATCTGATGACGATCACTTACGCATTGTTGTCTACCAACATTCTAGATAATCCCTGATTTTCCATCATTTTATCTATGACTTTCTTCAGTGCAGGTGCACTCACCCCGCACTTCTGATCAACAAAACAAGATCTACCTTCTTCAGCTGCCTTGCAAAGCTGGGGGTCCAATGGTACCTTCCCCAGAAAAGGTACCCCCATTTCCCTGCACATTTTTTCAGCTCCACCACGGCTACTATCAAACACTTCAGTGCAAGCTATTATGCTTAGAAATTCCGGCGCTCTCTCTTTCAGATGCTCCCTTGCCCATTCTGTGACGTCTATTTGCTCACCGGCCTCTGTCATCCTCAAAAATTTGAAATTCATCACTGGCTGGCACAAGCCACTCATATTCTCAACAATCCCAAGGACCTGAACTCCAACTTTCTTGCAGAAACTTACTTCTTTCCGAACATCAATCAGGGAGACCTGTTGTGGAGTGGTGACTATGATTGCACCGTCTATTGAACCAGCATCGAGGCATTGAACAATTGAAATGTGCTCATCTGAGGTCCCAGGAGGAGCATCAACTACTAGAAAATCAAGCTCACCCCAATAAACATCCTTCAAGAATTGCTTAATGAGCGCATTTTTGCGCGGCCCCCTCCATATAACAGCGTCATCAGGTTCTGGAAGCATGAATCCAATTGACATGACCCCAAGGTTGGACTCAACATATACAGGAGACCAGCCAAGGTTGCTCTGGTGGATTTCTTGGCCTTCTAGGCCAAGCATCTTTGGGATGCTCGGGCCACAAATGTCAATGTCAAGTAGACCCACCTGGAAGTCCATAGCTGCTAGTGCAAATGCAAGTTGGGCGGAGAATGTGCTCTTGCCAACTCCACCTTTTCCTGATAAAACCAGTATCTTATGCTTTACAGTGGCCATCCTTTCTGCAATTGCAACCACGTCTGTACAAAAACAATATACAAATCATGAATACAAAAGCACATCATCCTTAAGTCATATAAGATATTTTGCATGGAGGAAAAAGAATTCCTACATGGAATTAAAACTTGCGCAGCTGCACAAATGAAGAAAATCACAGAGGGGTTACTCAAATTGTATGCACTTGCATAAATTGGACGCCTTGTAACAATACCTAATGAAACTTTGAAATACAGCTTAGCTACTGATAAATGTAAGTTGTAAAGCCTTGTAGTCTCTATTTATTATTATTATTATTTTCTTTTTTGATTTTGTAGATTATCCCCCTCCCCACAACAACAGCATCAAAGATATAACAAGGTATAAGCCACATAATTATAAAATTAAGTTTGGATTTCGGAGGCAGCACATAAATTATAAGAAGAAACAAACCTGAGATTATTTTGATACATATAAAGTGTTTTAATTATAGCTCCAACGAAATGCCAGATATTAACTGCGGTCAAATGAAAAAACTACGTTATAATTCAGATGTGGTGTGGCAACATGACTAGGGCCAACTTATTCATAATTGATCAGAATCACCAACGTCATGAAGTTCACATAAAAGCATCTACTTTGCCTTGTTCATCTAAATGCTAGTCATAGCTGAATCACTCACAGCAGCACAAAATAAAGAATTTACAAATATCACCGGCCAATATTAACCAAAAAACAATTCAAAGTTTGCAGCTTTAGCAGTAAAAGAGAGAAAGGAAACCTGGGTCAGGGCCCTTTGGAGCAGTAGCACAAATTTGTTGATTCGGGCATCCTTCGCACGCATCAGATTTTCCAGCAGAATCGGATTGAGGACCCGGGCAATCTGAGCAAAAGGTACAATTTAAAACAAAAATAATAATAATTCCAAGAGATGAAGAAAAAATTAAGACAGCCTAACTGAAAAAACCCAGGAACCTTTGAGAATTGAGATTATGAAAGAAAGCCTTACGTTCATTGGCGTTTTCGGGAATTTCACCGTTCTCCATGACGATTAGGGGTTTAACTTTTCCTTTCAAGACTTGGCTTGGCTTTCCTGTAAATGTGACGAGGCAGAAGAAAAAAGGGAAGAAGGAGGAGATAGAGAAGTTGGAGTCGGACAGGACGCTGGTCTTCGGAGCAGTTGAGTCACTCAGAGGGAGACAGT
Source organism: Prunus dulcis (assembly GCF_902201215.1). Lineage (NCBI taxonomy): Eukaryota > Viridiplantae > Streptophyta > Magnoliopsida > Rosales > Rosaceae > Prunus > Prunus dulcis. Next base: position 23,636,008 of record NC_047652.1, on the reverse strand, counting down.
CATGGAGAGGTATGGGCTGGGTCGACAGTCATTGAATGGGCTAGTTAGGTAGGGTTTATCGGTATTATGAAGCCCACAATGCCTCTTTAATCTTTATCAAACCGCTACATGTTGAAACATATATTTATGCTTAAGGGGTTATTGTTAATGGTCCCAACGTTTGCTTTAGTCTCATTTTCGTTTACGAACTAATTTCAATAGCCCTTCGACCCTTAATTTAGTATCAAATTAGTCTTACCATCAAATTATGTTAATTTTGTTGTTAAATGGTGAGGTAAAAGCCTCCATATAATCCATCACCTCATCACCCCAAACCTACCCAACCGTCCACCCACCAAACCAAATCATACCCAACCATTCTTCAGCCACCGAACTTGCTCTATACACCCAACATACCCCAAGTTCAACTGGAACATCCTTCCAACCACTATCAAAGCACTCCCATCCAATCCCTCACCCCATCACCCCAAACCCACCCAAGATTAATCTCCCCATCCGAACCCCCATTATGGTAACTAATCAAAATCAATCAAAAAATTGAAAAACAAACCCAAATCTCAAAAAGAGAGATGGAGAGATGGAGAGATTGAAGGGTATGTGGATTGGATATTTGGGGATGGTTGTTAATTCAAAGGTGTGGGTAGTTTGGCGATGGGGTTTGGATCTGGTATCAGATGATCTAAGTTGTTATGGGGTGGGAACTGCGGGGAAGAGAGAGAGAGAGAGAGAGAGTGGCGGGGCGGGCCTGCTGGAGGTTGTCTGAGAAATTGTTGAACCGAAGTGACAACGCCGAAGGGATTTGAGCGGCCATGGTGGTTGTTTGTTGGGGTAACTCGGGATGAGATGTTGTTTCCTTTAATTTTTAATTATTTATTAATATTTTAATTCATATGAACAGCCTCAATTTAATAGCAATATTAGCAGTTTTAAACGGTGGGACTGTTTTGATACCAAACAAAGAGTTAGAGTGAAAATTTTAATTATTGAACCAAAATGATAATGAGTCAAAAGTTAGGGGCCATTTCGATCGAAAACCCTTATACTTAAATAAGAAATTAATGTTAAGGATTGGCTCGGCATGGGTTTCTGCTAGATAAAAGATATCCTCACCTGGTACTCATCTAATTGAATAAATTAATAACTAAAAAATTTAAGGACTAATGATAAAAGATACCTTGTAGGTTTGGGAAAATTGTCAATATGAACTCTAGGATATCAATTTTATCAATTTACACCCTTACGTTTGCAATATCATCTAATTTCGTCCTTTCATTAAGTTGTCAATCGCTAAATGCTGACATATCTACTGTAAAATCCACCTACTAACCAACTAATTCTTAAATTTTTTTTATATAAAATGATAAAAACATATAATTAAACAAAAACTAAATATTATAAAAATAAAAAAACCAGACACACAGCCGCACTCCGTCCCTTTCTCCCCGATTCCATCTTCGTTCTCCGGTTCCCCACCCTGCCGCTTGTCCTCGCTGAAAACAAGTCCATCACTCCTCTCCTTCCGTCCCACCACAGCACCTCCCATCCCTCTTCCTCATCCCTACCCCACCTCAAGGGATTGATAGTTTCAGTGCATGGGTGAAATGGATATCGAACGTTTGGGGCAAAGAGTGAGATGGGTATTGTGTTTTGAAGAAAAGGGCGGCCATGGATGCCATTGAAGATTTGAACTAAGGCCTGTTCTTTTTTATCTCTGGCTGTGCTCAAAGTTCAAATAATCAGATTTTTTATATTTTATTTTGTAAAACAAAGTAGCAGATTTGATTTAGTGCTGGAAATCTAGGCGTCATCCCCTATATCAAAATTGAAAGCCCTATGTTTATCCTCTCTCTGTCTCTTCAAATTTTCCAAAATTTCACAAAACCAAAATCACACAAAATCAAAACCGTAGCATTCTTGCAACATGTTCGAATCCAAAATTTCAGAGACGGCAGACGAGCAGTAGATGGGGAGCTGTGCTTCGGAGAGGAGTTGCAGGTGGCTGGACGTGTCGGAGGGTGAGGGGGTATGGGGTTGAAGAGCTGGAAGGAGGAGGGACGGAGAGAGGGGATTATTATTTTTTTAAGCTTTTTTTTTTATTGTTAACGTCTGACTAAATAATTAACTTAATGAAGACTTAAATTGGTCATATTTGAAGATTAGATGGTGTAATTGAGGGCCCATATTAACAAATATTTCAGGGCTCATCCCAAACATTCGTTAGCCCAAAATTTAATTTAACCAAACTAAACTGAACTGTTGACGATATATGGTACGATAGGCAGATTTTTCAACCCGACCCGCATTTACTCATTTTGGCGGAGTTGGACTGTTTTATGGACCAACGGTATTGTTCGGTTTGCTTCTTGGCAAACACTTGTTGCTGACATTTATATAGATGCAAGGAAAGAAATGAAAAAGAACAATGGATAGCAACACTAAAAAAAACAAAATTGGTTTATATTTTATAAATGGATACAACTTATTTATTGATTATTTGCTTAAAAACAAGATTCCACAAACTTGGTATATGACAAACAGATCAGTGCTCCAACAGCTCTCCCATAACTTTCTGCTTGACCCCCCATAAATGGCTGCTGCTCTTCTTCTGCACCCAAAAAATTTTACTCGACTTTGATGATGATTTCCCCACTTCCACTAACAATCAACTGCTCCACTTCCCCTACTAAATTTTCTTCATTGTCCTTTGGTCCTTGGGGTTGTTGGTAAGTCTCCCTCCAGGACAGGAACCACTTGGCATGAGCTAACTAAACATGTTCAAGCCAAACTTCTCAACCTCTGATATATTTTACCTCACCTTTCTTTTTACTTTTCCCTATTTCAATCAACCTTTCTGTTGTAACCTCTTCTCATCTCTCTATTCTTCCCTCCTTTTTTTCTGTGTTTTTTTCTTTTCATTTTTTCATTTTTTTTTTTTCATTTCCCTTTTCCTTCCTCCGGTCCTCCGGAGATTATCTCCAGCTTCACAAGCTGCAAGTTCCTCATGGTAATACAACTCCTTACTGTGGCAACCAAGCATGCATTAAATAGCTTGTGCCCATTTCTGAACAGCCAACCACCCTTGTAGATTCTAATCCACAACCAACAGCAAACGAATATGCAATGTCTTTCCATTAGCCAATAAGGCAAAATTGATACCTGTTCTCCTGACAAAAAAAGGCACACGTGGGAGCACCCTTTTCTCCATGCCTACATTTGAGTATTTTCTCCAAACAAACCATACAGAGCAAGTCTAGACAAAATGTTTCCTCATAATCAGTGTCTTGAAGGCAGCACCCACAACTAATACAGCGAGCTATGCAGAGCGTGCAAGCCCTGCACATCTGATCAGCATGATGTTTCCCTTGGCAACTCTTTGCTGGACAATCATAAACTAAACTTAGTTTCTGGCACCTGGGGCACACTTCAACGTCGATGGCACAATCATCATCACAAGAGAGATGTGACAGCCCACCATGAAAAAACCGTGGTTTTGGTGCTCTAAACTGAACACAGTTATCTGCACCAAGCAAGAATTTCAACTCTTCAAACTGCATCTCTGTTATACCAGAGAGACCACCAATTCTTAACTGCTTTATTCCAGGTTTGCCTGCAGACTTCAAGGTCCATAAGTTTAACAAGATGTCCTCAACACTTATTTTAAGACATCCTGGAACACTTAACTGCACAGGGAAAAAGGTGTACAGTCATATTAGAAAGAACTTAAACTACACAGAAAGCAAGGTATAATGAACTCCTACAAACTTCACACATTTAGCATGATGATACGAAGAGGCAAAATACCCATGAAGAGCACTACCAGTTTACATGATAAAGACTACATTGACTTTCAATATCAGTTAACTAATCAATAAGCAAAATCTACAACGAAACACTGAATACATGTTCAGCATCAAGAGCTGCATCAATTATCAAATTTATTGATATTAATACAAAGGAGATTTTAAAAAATCAATCCAAAACTTATTCACTCCATTGTTCTTGACATTGTATTAGACACGACAACACACATTGGCATATAACCAAAGGTGTTCACCAATTTTTTATTTTTTTATTTTTAAAAACACTACAGGAATGATAGTCTTCAACCTACTTGCTATAAACGACAGGAGTTCATCTCAACAGGCGTGTAAGAACAGCAAGATACAATAACTTCACCAAGTTTTATAGCCCCATGTTTGATAACTGATGGCGAACGAGATTTTCGCTTTTACTTTCAATAGGAGGCACACAAGAAATGTTTTCCATAGAAAACATATATGAAATTGTAGTTATTTGTGGCTTATGGCAAAAAGCCCTTATATGAAATTAGCCTCAGGGGTTAAACGTAACTTCAGAACATTATATTCTAAGAGAAAGCAGCATAAGAACATCTCTTTCAAAAATTATTGTCACTGAAAATTGGAGAGACACTGATACACAAAACCATAAACAGGAAACAGTCGTGTTCAGTTCAGGAATATAGAAAATACAAAGTTTCAAGTACTCACCTTTGTCAGCTTTGGGTTTCGGTCAAACACACGCTGCAGCCCAAAGTCAGTGATATGGACACAATGCACTAGAGTCAAGGCTTGAAGAGTGCCTTGAGCCCTGTCAGTTAACTTTATAAGAACATCATCAGTGACGATCTCATTCAACGGCCAATCAATGACAATACTCCTCCATAGAAGAGGGTCACTTCTAACTGAATCACGAAAAGACCTACAAACCTTTTCAACTGAAAGAAGGTCCTTAACACCAAGAAAACTCAACGCATAAAATATAGCATCATGTGGAGCACTCCCCTCACTATTAGGATGCATAATGCTACAACCTTGTATTTCCTTAGTTTCAACTTGCAGTTCCTTAGCTCCATCACAAAAATCCAAGTTCCCGCTAAAACTCAGAAACTCCTCCACATTGCCATCCAACACGAAACCTCCATCATTGATCCCATACTCATCAAAGCTATCATATGGAATTGATATTCCATCAAATCTCAGGTCACAAACTTCCGGCTGAAACATCACAGCACTATTCCAAGCCCAATTGAAACCTGCCAATAATCCACCATCAAATGCTTCATGCAACCCAGAGCCATAAGATTCGTGTTCCTTTTCAAAACCTTGAAGCCAACCCGTGATAGCAGTAAAAGTAGACCTTATCCCCATTCCAAAAGGATCAACAGGCAACCGATCCACAATATCATCAGCAGAATGGTCACAATAGCCACCCAATTCAGTTCCCCAATGGGTATTCCTCAAATCCAAATTGAAACCCCAAGAACTTGACGAATCATCACAAACACCATCCAAATTATTTTCTTTGTATTGATCCATCACATAACCATTAGAGTACCAAACAGAAGAAGGATACGTAGGCAAGATTGAGCCACGAGAGAGATTCAAAGCCATCGTTTGCAGCTAAGAGATAGAAATAGAACGCGAGCTTGATGGTACCAAGAAACCTAAATTTGCTGGCAGACGATAAATCAAGAGAGCCGACTAGGAAAGATTGAAATATAAAAGCAAGTCAAGAATACAAGGAAAACATTCCATTCCAGGAGGCAAAAAATTATAAAGAAAACAAAAGGCACCTGAAATTCTACAAGAGGTTCCTGTATTGAAGGGAAGAAAAAGAACCCAACTTTCTAATAGGTTGATTCTCAAGAAAAAGTAAAAAGTTCATAATTTGGTAAAAGCACCAAACAAGCTGACTTCAAAGCAACGCTGTTTCCAGGATAAGGAAAGATTGGTGTTAGAGAAACCCTAATCGAAATAGAGTTATTATGTGGGTGGGTTAAGCGAAAAAGACAAGGAAAGGAAAATAAGATAAACAAAAAGATTGAAACAGATTTGGAGGTTAAAAAAGAGAAGCTTGAAATTACCGAATCTGATGCTGCAAAGAAAAGCAGAGGTTAATTTGACCCAACCATCCAAGCAACCGACCAACCAACGAACCAACGCAATGCGCAGAGAGAGAGAGAGAGAGAGAGAGAGAGGAGGAAAAGAAAACCAAAGAGGAGAAGAAAAGGGGAGGGAGGAAACAGAAATTGGAAGGTGAGAAGACACAGCGTGCGTGCCAAAATTAAGGGCGCACAGAGAGTGAGAGCAGGGAAGGTTGGGAAAAGGACGCGTGGACAGAGAGGGAGAGACTGGTGGCGGGTAACGTCTTCCTGGATGGATATTCCTGGTCCTTTAACCTCTTTCCTTACCAACACCAACAACGACTCCCTCTTCTCTTCTCCTTTTTACGCGGAGACAATTTCAAGATTCCTTGCTCTCTGTCTTACCCTTGCCTTTTGATTTTGATTTTTTTAAACTAAGACTTTGACTTATTTACCACTCCACAAAATAAAATTTTATTTCCTTAATTAAACTCCATGATTTTGTTGGATTTCCTTTCATTAATTAAAGCACTACCACGACTAGGAATTTTGTAATTTATGTTTTCCTTTTATTCAAAGAAAACCACAAAACAAGAACTCCAATTCGATAAAAAAAACACTTTTTCACGAGAAAATGTTCAAAATAGTCATTTCTTAAAGAAGTCTTGGATTGGAGAAGAACTTGAATACAATAGGGATAATATTATTTTATTATCTCTAATCAATTATGTTTAGTTATGTGAATAAATTATCATACTTAATAGAATTTAATTAGTTAAAGATAGTAAAATAATATTATTTCCATAGTATAAAAATTCTCCCTTTGGATAAGGATAGGGCTCTCTCTCGCATAAAGGGCCCATCCCACCGTGAGATAACTGCCACCTTTCCCAAGACTTTCTCCTCTCGTACAAAGATTCTTTTTCTCCTCTTTACTAAAAGGAAAGTTTCAAACTTGAAAGAAAGGAATCTCATTACCATGGTTAATCACGTCAACAAGGGAGGACCTGTCAAATCCAATTTGGAGTTGATGATTAAGGAGGGTTAAATCGCGATCATTAAGGAGGGTTAAATCGCACAATTAGGAAAGTTTAAAAAAGATAAATATATTGCTAATTGTAAGTTGTGACGTAGACATTCTATCCACTATAGTATGGATGCTCATTTGTAAAATATATTATATTCGCGGAAGCTCCAAAATCAGTCAATTTCAAGCATTTTATCTAACTTAGCATAAAGTAACCGCTAAGGTATCTTCCACTGATTATCATATAAATTATGTTTATGTCACAATCAAATGATCGAAGTGCTTTGCTCCATCCAACTGGGAGGAAGCAACAACAGCTCCCCATCTCACCTTTAACCGGGTATTTTGAATTTGCAAACGACATCTGGAATTTCACAATTCACATCCTCAGGGACAGATGGCTTACGAATCGAAAACACCACATTTAATTATTTTGAATCACACATCATTTCGATCGCGCACTTTATTCTTAAGGAATAACTTACAAAGCTTGCAATGTAACAACACCACGTTATGGTTTCTGGCACACACTGGATAAGGGAAAACTCGAGCTGAAACTTAAAAAGGCAAGCCTTCTACAAGGTGGGAGGAATCCAGATGTAGCCATGTGTTTGTACGTAACCGGCTTTTTCTAGCAGCGCATCGGCTTCTGCAGGACCCCGACTGCCTGGTTTGTATGGAAGTGGCTTTAAATCACCATTGTCAATTCTGTGCAGAAGAGGCGTGAAGATTTCCCAGGCCGCCTGATGCGTATTAACACAATAAATCAGTCAAAAGGGAAAATGGCAGTGTGCCAAGAAAATAAGTGCACAAATGTAGTTACCTTCAACTCATCTCTGCGTACAAAATGTTGCTGATCTCCTCTTATTCTGAAAAAAACAAAAAACAAATTGCCTTTGTCATGCTTGAATAATCAATGGGAAGATAAATTATTAAAAATCAGTTGTTTGTATCTTATGTATTATTGTTGCACGGGTCACTTCCAAGCATCCTATGTATTTGTTATTCACATGGTTTAGATATGTAATCCCTCTTTTAACATGCACCAGCCCTTCAAGTTGAGTGGACTTCAACAGTTATAAACAAAAGCAGCATATGGCTATAACATGAAAGATTCTAGAAATAGAAAGGCAGTGGACATACGTATCAAGAATTAGACGCTCATAAGCCTCTGGGATCGTTACCCCTTGATATCGTTGCCCATATGACAAGTCTAATTCACTTTGGACAGTTGACATCTCCAGTCCAGGCTGCTTGACCTGCATAACAGACATTGAGGTAGTAAGTGAAGGTGATGAAGACAAAGGAATCTCTTAGCTTTTCTCTGCTAAATGAACATGACAAATAAAGCCTGGGTTTCGATTACTTGGATTTTCAGAACCTTATGAAGTATTCCAACACTGTTGAGCAGGATTCAGATTATTGTTCAGAACTTTCTCTAAAGTTGATTAGTAATTTAACAGGAAACCAAGCACCATATGAAAGCTTTGTCTGATACTATGCACATCAGATCTGGAGATATCAGCTAAAAAAATATCGTTATTGGACTCGGCAGTGAACACATTACCGTAAGTTTCATGTACATGGCTTCTGAAGGTTGCAAGCGTATTACAAACTCATTTCTCCCTTGCTTCTTACCTAAACAATGAGGTAATAGTGAACCAAATAAGGAATTTATAATACTACCAAAAACAAAATATGGAGTGCAAAAATGTACCAACAACAACTTATCGAATAATAAAGCTCTGTGGCTCTGTGTCTTACATTTGAATATGTCACCAGGCACATCCTTAAATTGAACTCTTATTTCCGCCTTTCTTGAATTTAATGCTTTCCCAGCCTTTAGTATAAAAGGAACACCTGAAGAAAATAGCGTTGATGGTGAGTAAGTTCAATGCATAATATAAATTCATATAACGACCATTATCATTAATCTGCATCTCCAATGCAAGACTACTTCTCAAATGGGAAATTACTTCCAATGAATTGTGAAAGTTACCATACCTTCCCATCTTTCATTGTGGATCCGCAGAACAACGGTTGAAAAAGTTGGAGTGTTTGAGTGGTCAGGAACAGTTGGATCATCCCTATAGCCATCATATTGTCCAAGAACAACTTCATCGTCCTCAATTGGTAGTACTGATTGAAGAACCTAAAATGTAAGTTCATTAATCATCAAGTGATACAAAAAAGGAATTTGGGAACTAAGAGCACATATTATGAAAGAACATTATATGTCATATACGGGGACAGGTCAAATTGTTTTTATTTTTTGTTTCTTCTGCAAACCTGTTAATATAATTGTATGATGCCTTATCATATAGAAAGTATTTCATCATAAATGAATTGAGATGTGCATACCTTCACTTTCTCATCCCTGATATGCTCAGGTTTTAGGGAAATAGGCTTTTCCATGGCAACTAAGCAAAGAACCTGCAGAGAAAATTATGTATAAATAAATCAGGTGAAAATTTAATTCCTGGTATGAAGGTTCCTTGGGAGAGAAGGTTGGAAGAAATTCTGATGCATAAAAGTTGTAGACAATTTGGAGATGGGGCCACAATACATATGGTATACCAATTTTATATAAGTTCTCATCACAAGAGTTCACATACATTCTTAGTTCTTAGATCTCAAGAAAATTACAACTCTGAAACAAGTAAACTAATTGATATTCAGAGTTATTTGAAACTATTGATTCCTCGAAAATAAAGATATAAATAATATTGTATAGATAGAATTGCTAATAACGTCAAATATACCTTGAACTTAATACCAAGGTCTTACCTGCAATAGATGATTTTGAATAATATCGCGGATAATTCTGCACGAAAAAGAAAACAGATTAGTTAGTGTGTCATAATTATATTTCACAGATAAAAACCAGATACATTAACAACATAAACTTTTTTTCCCCATAGACAGCAGGAAATATGGATGCTAGTAACAAAGATTACAAAAACTCAAGATAATTTAACAATACACAACATTTATAGAAGGATGAAATCATTCTTTTTCAGTACTGCTTAAGGAACAAACTGGCACAATAGCACTGTGAAGCATACCCATATTCATCAAAATATCCACCTCGACCTTCAGTTCCAAAATCCTCCCTAAACACAATCTGCCAAATAAACAGAATTAAAAAAATTAAAAGAGGGGATGAAATTTACTGCATCCTAAATGTCTGGAGGTACCACCTGTACTCTATACATTGTCAATGTTATACTGACACCCAAACATCAGCACTGAAGGAAGGATTATCACCTGTACATTTTCAATGTTGTCTCGGTTCCAGAGGGGCAAAAAAAATCGATTTGCAAACCGAAGTACTAACTGCAAATTTACATACAAATAAAGTATAAGCTGATTTCATTAATATTAATAACCAGCAACATCTATGCAAGTCTATGCAGATATTATAATAATACCAGATTCTGCACCAGTTCCTTCCCCAAATAGTGATCAATACGGTAAATTTGTGATTCTTCGAACAACTCCCCAATCTGGGTACTGAGTTGCTCTGCAGATTCCAAATCCTTGCCGAAAGGCTTCTCAACAACAATACGAGTCCATCCACCAAGATCAGCTGAAATGATTATAAGCAGACATTTGTAAAGGTTAACACTAACCTATCAATTAATTTCATTCTGGAACCCTTTAATGCCAACAATGTATGATTGCTTGCTTGAATCGGGTATAAAAAGAAAAGCTAATTGAAGTTATCCATGTGAATACAGCATGTTTGAAACCTAAATAGTATTGGAAAAAAGCTTACTTTTATTCATGCAACAATGCCTGATCATCCTGCAGACAGAAGGATATACTGATGGAGGAAGTGCAAGATAAAAAAGCCTGCGGGATAATCCGCCCACACCATTTCTTGAGACTTCAGTCTCTGAAATTTCTTTATCAAGCAGCCGAAACCCCTCCTCAGTGTCGTAAGAACCACTTACATATTTGATCTATAAGGAAAAATTATCAAGCAACTGAATATCTGTACAGGAATGAAATTATATGGATGGAATTATCGAAAAATGTTGCACAAGGCACTAACCAGTTGCAAAAAGTTGGTTACATCTTCCAAGTCCTTTGGTGAAGCTCCTTTGTCCCGGACAAGATATCTGCAGTCATTATCAACCATCAAATGCCTCTCATTATACAGCAGTAAAAGAAAATGAACCTAACATTGGTTAAAGTGAGCACAAAGAAGCATGGAGTTAAGGACTGTAGTAGGAAACTTAACCATTTCCACTCATATGAATGGAAATGGACTTGCAAAAATAATGTACGGGGAAAATCGTAGGCAAGAAAGCTCACCCACGTATGCGGTTTCTTAGCTCATCATCTGAAATCTTAGTCCTTGCATAGCCAAAAATGTGAACTTCATTTGGTTGCAGAAATCCCTAGAGAACAGCACACCCAAAAACGAAGTCACTATCACAGATTCACAGCGCATGGTTCGACAGCATATTCTATGCAATCCTTAATGAGCACTAAGGAACTTGTTATCAAACTTTAAGGACAACTATAACTTGGATATAGTAACCAAAGAGTGTTAGGGGTTTGTTGCGATTCATGTATGTTCATGATCAATCATATTAATTAAGCATGGCAATAAACGAAGTTCAAAAGAAACCTGCTGAAAAAGGTTGAAAAGTGCTGGAAAAGTCTTCTTCTTGGCAAGATCACCAGAAGCGCCAAGCACGATGATTGAGAGAGACCCATTTTCAAGCACATGCTCAACATCTTTCACCGGCTCATTTTTAAAACTATCTCTTTTCTCCATGTGCCATGATCCCGATCCCATTTTCTAAGCTGTACAAGCAGCTCAAAGCTATTCCACAGAGCTAAACCGTAGTTCGATCAGAGGCAGCTTGTGATCTACAGGCAAATCAACCAAAGTCAATGTGGCAATTTTTGGCAGCGATAAAGCATTGGAGATTGAGCTCCTTTCTTGCAACCCACTAATTACAATCAAAGTAATTTGCTTTCCTCGGTTTCGTCGGCACCAAAATATGAATTCAAAAATTTATATATCAAAATTTCATAACAAAGAACTTTTCAAAACCAAATTGCTCGTTTCAGTATAGAAAATGGAATTGGAAATTGAAAAAAAGAGAACAAAATAGAAGCTTGAGAGGCATATAACACATATCAAAATTGAAAAACTTGATCTAAGATATCGACAAGCGATCAAAACTGAGTGAGCCTATCAACTAAGAAAGCAAAAATTACGAACCTGATCAAGCAGAGCAGATCGAATGCGCAGCAAATTAAGATTGCGATGCTGTGAAAAACTATTAGAAGAAAAAAGATAGTAACAGGAGTCAAAAAGTGCTTTGAATTCTAAGTGGGAAGTAAGGTTGGGGTTGGTGGTTGTTGGCGTTTCTTTTTATATATAATTTTTCTGTATTGCAAGTCAGACGCTATGTCGTCTATTCGTTCTTACCGGCCGCCTAATTTGACAGGGAGATTTTTGATGATTTTGATTTCCTTCTACGTCATCCCCCCCCCTGCGTTTCCGCTTATTTCTATTTTCGCCACATCGTTCATTCATTCGGTTCGGGTAAAGATTAAAAGGGCTAGTAATGGAAATATAAGGCTGGCTTATACAGTTTATCGGATTTAATTTGTTCAAACTATAAAGCGTTCGTACTAGAAAACACCTCTTACGTTTACAAACATGCTAGTATTAATTATTCAAGAATAAAATTTTAATTTTATTCATTTTATATTAAAAATGAAAATTTATTTACAAAAACGGAAGATAAATATTCATATTTAAAATTTCACTGTAATAGAGAAAGATGATTCGAACTCAACACCTCAAATTAATAAAGCTAAATACCTCCACATATTTGTTTATAGTTTTTATAATATTAGCAGTTTAGATTTCACCAACTATAACATGAAAATATTTTATTAAAACATTAATCAATAAATATGTATTCAATATAGAACAATAATATGTCAAAAGGCAAAATTGGCATGAATCACGAGAATAAAAGAAAATTATTACTACCTTACCTAACTATGATGTTTGCGTCATATAAAATAATTTGGAAATTATTAGGGTTGTTATGGGAAATTACTTGTATAAAAATAAAAAATAAAAGGAAAATAACTTGTATATGATAAGAGAGATACAACAACATGAGACAATGAAGTTTCTCTCATTGTTTCATTATTTAAAGAATTTCATAAAAAATTCTCATATTTTATTAAATATTTTGTGTTTAGGATTGAAAGTTAAATCTATATATGTAAAGCAAAAAGCAGAATGTAAAAAATTCAAAATACTAAAAATGCCTTAACAAACATTAAAAATTAAAATTATTAATTAAATAAGAATAATATGGTAAATTCACACTTTTTATATTTAAAATGAAAAAAAAAAATCATTATTAAATTAACATGTGACCTTCCACATGCAATCACATGCGGAACACGTGTCACATCACGTGCGTGTGATAAAAGCCTCCATCCCGCAATTCATATATTACCGTCCCCGCCATTTCTCATGTCTTTACAATCTCACTCGCGCCTTTTTCTGTTGCAGACACACAATGCTAAAACTAAGCCTCTGCCATCTTGTACCGCCGCGCATCTTAGCACTGGGGTTTTGCAAAACTCCGACCTCTCTGAAACCCTAATTGCTAATTCTAAACCAGCCCCAGCAGGAGTCTCACACGCAATCCTACACTCTCGAACTTCAATTCGCACACGTGTAATTAGGGTTAGGGTTTTTGTTTGTCAAAAAATTTTCACGATGGGGAACAAGGTTACGGAGGAACTGTTGTCTACCGTCCGAACAATCGTCGGCTCGGCATACTCGGACATGGACATAATCAGAGCCCTGCACATGGCCAACAACGACGTCACCGCCGCAATCAACATAATCTTCGACACGCCCAGTTTCAAATTGAAAGAAAGATCAGGTTTTCCAAAGAAGCCCAACCTTTTGAGCTCCGAGGTCGTGAATTCAAACCAGAATGGCGGTCAGAAGAGTAATTGCTCATTGGAGAACGAAGGAAATGGTGGTAGATGTCCCAGTAATTCAGGTGTTGAAGTTGTTGAAGATGTTGCTCGGTGTGAGAGCTTGGTGGGGAGCGAGTGGTGGTTTGTGGGCTGCAGCGAAGTGGCCGGTCTATCAACGTGTAGAGGTAGGAGGATCAAGGCTGGAGACGAAGTGGATTTCACTTTTCCTTTAAAGAGCAGTTCGATTTTGCCGTCTCCCGGCAAGGGTTTTGGGAGGGGACGTCAGGTGGCCGCTTGTTCAGAGATTGTGAGGTTCTCAACAAAAGATTCGGGAGAGGTAAATTTTTTGGAGAATTGGGAATGCGATGTAATTGGTTGGCTATTTATAATTTGATTTATTGTGTTTGAATTAATGGGTTTTGGTAGATTGGTCGAATACCTAAGGAATGGGCTCGGTGTCTATTGCCAATTGTGAGGGATAAGAAGATTAGAATCGAGGGGCATTGCAAATCTGCTCCTGATATCTTGAGCATTATGGACACCATTGTTTTGTCAATAAGGTATACTCTTCGTGAAGAAATATATTTTGAATAATTTATTAGCTGCCCATTTGGAAAATTAGTGACAGTTCTGAAGTACAGTTTGCATGCAAATCCTTTCTAGGACTGTTGCATGATTTGTATTGGTTGAGTAATGTTTATGGTTAATGACTTTGATTTATTTTTTTAATGGGGTTGATTCAGCGTGTATATCAATAGTTCAATGTTCCTTAAGCAAAACAAGACCTCGCTTAAGGCAGCGAATAACTCCACGGAGGAAACAGTGGTTCATCCTCTCCCAACATTGTTCCGGTTGCTAGGCCAAACTCCTTTCAAGAAGGTGATCATTTTTTTAATGACTTGCGGACCCTCTTATGGAAATTCTGTATATGGCATTGCTTTAAACTTCTTTCTTTTTGTTCAGAGGTGGTGATGTTGTCCTTCCTTTATTTTTTTAATAGGCAGAATTCACTCCCAGTGACTTGTATACGAGAAAGCGCCCTTTGGACCCAAAGGTATTGACACGACAATTACTGTTATCTATTCTAATTGTGTTCTCAGGATTTCATTGCGTAATTTTACCTGAACAGGACAGTTCTGGGCTTTGTGCCCCAATGCCACATGCCAATAAGCCTAAAAACCCTGGTAGAAATGGAGGTGAAGTTGAAAATGAGGAGTCCATTTCAGATGCTGACCTTGATAACATTGTTGGTGTTGGAGACAGCTCTCAGCTAGAGGTATTGTGACTTATGCAAGCATCTTTTTACATGCATGGAGCTTGCTCCTGCATAGAGCTGAAAAATCACCAAGGAAGTATTGTATTTCAGGAAATGGATCCTCCAAGCACACTTCAGTGTGAACTTCGTCCATACCAGAAGCAGGCTCTCCATTGGATGATCCAACTGGAAAAAGGACAATGCATAGATGAGGGAGCAATGACTCTTCACCCTTGTTGGGAGGCATATCGTCTTGCAGACAAGTATGTTGGGCTGTTAACCTTGGATTATGCTACCTTATGATTCAATATTTATTGGGGTGTTTTGCATATAGGAGAGACCGTGTTATCTATTTAAATGCGTTTTCTGGGGATGCAACAACAGAATTTCCAAGCACACTTCAAATGGCCAGAGGAGGAGTATGTCTCAAGTTGGCTCAAACCTTAATTAAATATTTTTTCAAACTTTATTTTTATGTGTTGATTGTATTGCCTTTATCGTGCATTTGAAGATTCTGGCTGATTCTATGGGCTTGGGGAAGACCATTATGACAATAGCACTCCTTCTTGCTCATTCAGGACATGGATTATCAGGTAGTCACCCTACAAGCCAGTCCTCCAGTGAAGATATTGAAATTAGTGACATTTCAGACCATTCCCCATCAAACCTACCAAAGAAGGTCACAAGCTTTTCAGGATTTGATAAGTTTATGAAGCGAAAAAACACCCTTGCAGATGGTGGCAGTTTGATTATATGTCCTATGACTCTTCTAGGCCAGTGGAAGGTAGTTTTTGTCACTTTGAAGAACACCAATTGTAGTTCTGCATACTTACACCTGCTCTGAAAGTTGGTACTTGCACCAGTATCAGAGTGTTACGTGCACAGTGATAAGGATTCTATATTTGGGAGTTAATATAAACATTTGAGTTTGTTGTCAGGCAGAGATTGAAACTCATGCGCAACCTGGATCTTTATCGGTATATGTTCATTATGGACAAAGTAGGCAGAAGGATGCAAAACTTTTAGCTCAAAGTGATGTTGTAATCACTTCATACGGAGTGTTAGCCTCAGAATTTTCTGCAGAGGTAATCTAAACATCTCCTATTTGTATATTGTGCAAATTTTATTAGTTATACATTTCTTTACAGAAGATGAATTTGTGCATCTTTCTTTCTTTCTTTATACTTTCCCCACTCTCTCCCTACATCTAGAATCCTAAGGAAAATGGGGGACTTTACTCGGTTAGTTGGTTTAGAGTGGTTCTTGATGAGGCGCATACCATAAAATCCTCTAAGAGCCAAATTTCTGTTGCTGCTGCTGCTTTAGTTGCTGGTCGTCGATGGTGTCTTACTGGCACACCAATACAGGTGAAGTATTTTATCAGAAATTTATGTAAAGACATCGTGTGGTTCTAGAAAGTTCTTCCTTTTGTGAGAAGTAAATTCACTGTATGTTTTATTATGTTTTTAAGTTTCAAGTAAAGGGAGAATCTCTCCCAACATTCTCAATTCCTTGAAGGAGGCTATTTACTGTCTTCATAGCATAGTAAAAACCCTGATTTTTTTAATGCGGCTATCTGTATTGGGATGAATATTTTATTCTTTGAGATAGGAAATTTTATTAATTTTTAGAGGTTCATTTTGTTATGTTTCTTGACATTTAATTTTGTTGCCATAGAACAACCTGGAGGACATTTACAGTCTTCTTCGATTTTTGAGGGTTGAACCTTGGGGAAACTGGGCATGGTGAGTTCTATTTTCCTTTTCCAAATGGAACATATGTAGTGTGATGTGGATGCAAAGATTTGAAATTTGAATCATTTGTCAAAGTTTTAGAATCTCACAATTGTATGTGGACACAAACTTTAATTTATCTCTGATTCTTCCCCTTTGAGTTGTAGCATGAATACTGTCTGATTTATCTACTCCCTATATAATTCAGGTGGAATAAACTCATCCAAAAACCTTTTGAGGAGGGTGATGAGAGAGGGTTGAATTTGGTTCAATCCATCTTAAAGCCAATCATGTTAAGGAGAACCAAGTTTAGCACAGATCGCGATGGCAGGTGAATTAACGGCCCAAGAACGTTATTCATTTCAAATTTTCTTTTTGGATCCTAAAGCTTTTTGTTTGTTGCAGGCCAATTTTAGTCCTTCCCCCAGCTGATATTCAGGTGATTTACTGTGAACTCACAGAAGCTGAAAAAGACTTCTATGAGGCCCTCTTTAAAAGATCAAAGGTATATTCGGATTTCCCTGATTGCCGGTTCTTTTGATCTATTGTATAATGCATTATCATTAACAAGTCTATTTTAATTATCAGGTGAAGTTTGATCAATTTGTGGAGCAAGGACGGGTTCTTCATAATTATGCATCCATATTGGAGTTACTTTTACGTCTTCGCCAATGTTGTGATCATCCGTTTCTTGTGATGAGGTGTGTGTTAACACCCACCCCCCCCCCCCCCCCCTCCTCTTTTTCCCCACTTATTGGATTTACGGTAAATGAGTAAAAATGCAGAGTGGAAAATGTCTCAAGTTCATACAACTAAGCGTTAGGCTTGTTTGATTTGTTCAGTCGAGGTGATACACAAGAATTTTCTGACCTGAATAAGCTAGCTAGGCGTTTCCTTAAAGGCAGCCAGAACTCTTTGGAAGGGGAAGCCAAAGATCTGCCTTCACGGGCTTATGTTCAAGAAGTTGTAGAAGAAATGCGTAAGGGGGAACATGTAGAGTGTCCAATATGTCTTGAAGCCTTTGAAGATGCAGTGTTGACACCTTGTGCTCACCGCTTATGCCGTGAATGTCTCTTGGCAAGTTGGCGGAATTCAACTTCTGGTTTATGTCCTGTGTGTAGGTATATTCAAGTATTACCTCAGTATCTCAATTTATCTCAAGCCAAGGTTTATTTTCTGTTCTTCGTGAAGCTTTTATATTGAAAGTTACTATTTAGTCTTAGAGTTTAACAGTTTCTCATTACAGGAAGAACATGAGTAAGCAAGATCTTATTACAGCACCAACTGAGAGTCGATTCCAGGTTGATGTTGAGAAAAACTGGGTGGAATCATCCAAAGTTAATATTCTTCTGCGTGAACTTGAATCTCTTCGCTTGTCAGGCTCAAAGAGCATTGTCTTCAGCCAGTGGACAGCTTTTCTGGACCTCTTGCAGATCCCTCTTTCTCGGTAAAAATTACCAGATTTTTAAATTTTTTTTAAAAGTACATTAGTTGTGTGAGTGCATGACTATGCTGAAGCAAGGACAGTACATGTGATGTAATGAAGCAAGGGATATAATTCTCCTCTTTCCACCATATGCTGTTTGTGTTTGAGTTATATTATCCTGGTAATTTGCTGCTCCAGAGTTTGATTAATATTTTTTTAATTTTCCAACTAGGAGTAACATTTCATTTCTTCGCCTTGATGGGACGCTGAATCAACAGCAGCGTGAACACGTGTTAAAACAGTTTTCAGAAGATAGTGACATTCTGGTTTTGACTGCTGACTTCATCGTATTCTATTTTGTTTAGTTTTTGTTCCTGATGTGTATTTTTTTATTCTAGTAAACAGTTTAGATGTAACCGTTGGAGCTTGGTTGTTGTATCAGGTGTTACTAATGTCACTGAAGGCAGGAGGAGTTGGAATAAATCTAACGGCAGCATCAAATGCCTTTGTCTTGGTATGCATACAATTGAGATTTTGAAGATAAACTTGTGATGGGGTAAACTTACAATTGTTGTAATGCCATGTTTGTAGGATCCATGGTGGAATCCAGCTGTGGAGGAACAAGCTGTCATGCGTATTCATCGTATTGGTCAAACAAAAAGGGTGATGATCAGGCGGTTTATCATGAAGGTTCTTTTTCTTATCTGATAAATTTTGATGTCTTATTTCTTTATAATGGACTGGGTCGGGTGGCTCTTACAAAGTTTTGGAATTTCAAAGGGCATCATCACCCATGAATGTGACGACATTCACCCTTCTGATTGGTGTTATATTACTTGGATGTTCATGGATGGCAGGGAACGGTTGAGGAGAAAATGGAAGCAGTACAAGCACGTAAGCAGCGACTCATTTCGGGTGCTTTGACTGACCAAGAAGTTCGAACTGCTCGCATAGAGGAACTAAAGATGCTTTTTACTTGAAAGCATTGGAGAAAATTATTAACTGTTCATTTATGTCACTTTTTCTGATCGGTTTGAGCATTAAGAGATCCTCATATGGAAATGTTTAAACCCAGAAAGATGAGACAATATGCTTCTTCCAAGTTGCAGGACTTCGAGGGAGGTTGATTGAGGCTAATTTGTAATTAAGCCGACAAAATTTGAGTTTCTGCCGAGTCGAATCCAAGGACGGTCAGAGCTTGGGCTGTGCAGGGTCGTTATTTTTGCAAGCTGCCTCTAAAGGCGGGTTGGTTCACAGGAAGGATTGAAAGAAGTTAGCACATCCAATCCAATCCAAATGTAGTTTTGATATTGTTAGGATCGCGGCACTGCTATTTAGTGGGAGTAGAGTTATTTCAAATCATAGGAATCCTGTGGATTATTCCTTTACAGTTTCTTTGTATAGTTTGTTTTATGTATTTATTTAGTAACGTTTGCATCACATTGTTACATTGTACCCGGGATCAAGTTTCTGCTGCAAAACATAATCAGTGAGATTTGTATAGAATCAGTTATTGATGACCACACCAAAGATAATATAGAATTGGTGCAAATTGCCTCTCAAGATTTGTAAAAGATATCAATTCGGCTACTCATGGTAAACCTATTATGATACAAAAAATTATAAAGAGACGAGAAAGGAGTAAAGGATATATGACCAACAGACAAAAGCAGACAAAGAGAATGAATATACTGTGAAAGAGTATAGCCGTGCGGCTTTACTGTTACAATATTCTATTTAAAGGGTATAGCCGCCGCTATATGTTCAACTATTCTATTTATAAAGTATAGCCGCTCGGCTGTACTATTTAAATATAATATTTAATAAGTATAGCCGAGCGACGGTACCATTTAAATATAATAATTAAATAATACAGCCGCGACTATACTCTTCAAATATTAGAATGGCCATTTCCCCAAGTGAATGATACAAAAAACTATCACATTTGTTTTTCTGAGACAATTAAATTAAATATACAAAGAGAAGGGACAGGAGTAAAGGATATATGGCCAATAGACAAAAGCAGATAAGGCGGCTAGACCTTTAAAATAGAATATTTATAGTGTATAGCCGTGCGGCTATACTCTTTAAATATATCACCAACGATAAAAATATGGATTTATGTGTCATATTTGCCCTTAAATATATTCGAATATTTAAGTAATTTATGAAATCATTAAAATATTTAAATATTAACTCAATAATAATAATTACAATATAATTATTAATTAAAGTAATTAAAAAATGGTAAGATCTTACTTAATTACATATATTAAACAAAAATAGTTGGCAAAAAAAAAAAGTAAAGAAACTAATTTCAAATAAAATAAAATAAACCTCTCCCGGCGAATGATTTTGTCGGCAGAGACCTACGCTGGCAAACATTTTCCGAATGAGACTTCTCCTTATGAATGTTGGCCGGCATAGGTCCATGATATTACTAATCAAAGTAATTAAAAAAAGGCTAGGATAATACTTAATAACATATTATTAAACTAAAGAAGTTGGCAACAACAAAAAAAGAGTAAAAAAACTAATCCGGCAATATCAACTAAAGAAAGTAATGCCATATATAAATTTTGATACAATCACAAAACTAACCATGCTTTGAATCAAATGTCACGGGGATATCAACTCAGCAAGTCCAATTTGGGCTTGAATTCATGGGCATATAATAGGAATTCAATAAAACGATTTCATTAATAAGATTAAAATAAAATGTTTTCAACTCACAAAACACACCGTTTCATTAAAAGGATTTCATTCCCCAAATTTAAAACGGGCGTCGTTTCATTTGGAATTATCGGGAAAAAAAAAAAAAAAAAACCAGGGCACAGTGGTCATCGTCTTCACAAGAACTGCGCCTTAGTTGCAGCTGCAAGAGATTTTCCGGCGAGGGCTGCACCTCCTTGTGCCTTAATAGTTCCGCCAGTAACAACTTTGGTTTGCAGCAATGGGAACCAAGGGCAGCTTGTATTTTGCAAACAGCATGGCGCCGCTATAAAAGAGAGAAGCTTCAAAAGTCTCCCAGGTTGGCTAAAGAGGGTAGTCTTTTTGCCATTGATCACCATGCTGTCTCAGAAACACAACATAAGTAGGTATGGCTAATAAACTGTTAAAGCATTGATGTAATTCAGGCAGTGTTCAAAAAATCAGCCTAGGCGGAAGGACACTGCTGACCAAACATGTTAAGCTACGGCTCCAAAATTGTTACCAAGCCATTTTGTTTCAGAGTGCCTGCTCATTTAACTAGGCAGTGTTTGAAAAATCGGCCTAGGCGGCTGCCCATAGGGTTTTTATGGTGGCTCTTTTATTTCTCTTGTTTTGATGATTTTAGATTCAAATGTTAAGCTATGGCTTCAACATTGTTATCAAGACATTTTGTTTCAGAGTGCCTACTCATTTAACCAACCATGTTTGAAAAATTGGCCTAGGCGGCCGCCCAGAGAGTTTCTATGGTGGCTCTTGTATTTCTCCTGTTTTGACGATTTTAGATTCACATGTTAAGCTATTGTTTCAACATTGTTATCAAGGCATTTTGTTTCAGACTGCCTGCTCATTTAACCAGTCAGTGTTCCAAAAATCGGCCTAGACGGCACCTAGGCGTTGGGTGCCCGCCTAGGCGGCCTGGGCGTGTCTGGGCGGGTCTGACTCGGAAAAATGAGATGATGATGATGCTATGAGCGAGAGAAAGATAGATGAGGATTGAAGAAGAAGATAGGTCGCGGGCTATGTCTGAGCGAGTGAGAGGACACAGCTCGGGTTAGACTTAGGGTTTGACAAGGAAAATTGCATTTTTATGTAAAAGGAGAGATGGGCTTCCTTTGGACATCTTGCGGCCAGCCTATACCTCGAAGAAGGAACACCTTCCAGTTGCAGCCAAAACGAAAGACAGACAAAAGAGCCCTCCTCCCGTATGCATGGCTCGTGGACCTTCCTGTTCCCGTTCCCGTTCCCGTTTCGGAAGTGAGTAAGCTTGCTTGGGATCATGCACCTCACTCGGAATAGCAATGAGTTAATAAGAGTAATCTGGTCTGGGCAAGAGGAATCATCTCTTTTTGCATCAACTGCTCCATAACTGCAGAACGTGATTGGCTAAATTGTTCATAAGTAAATAAATAAATCAAGCTACCTAATATTTTGAATGAAATTTGTTCTTTATTTCTCTCTTGACAGGGAACGCGTCAGGGGGAAAGATTATTTGACTTGTTCTGTATGCAGTCAGGTTCAAGATTATTTGGTTTTATTGGTGCTGGTGCCACACTTGGACAGCTTTTTGGGTCATTGTTTACCATGTATGTTTGCTTATTCAGTCTCTTGGAATTTGATATTTGCTGTGTGTGCGTGTGTGGTGTTTGTTGTTCTTAGGATGAGCTTTTGTTATATAGTTGTTGTTTGGTCTAGTTTTTAAAGTAATTAACATGAGATATGCGGCTGTGCAGAATGTTTGCTTATGCTTACTGAAAGTGTATACTGCCTAGCTTGTTGCATGTTTGCAGCTGTTTTTAAGTTGATCACCTTTCAGCTTTCCTGCTGAAGGCAATTTATGGGTCCTATCAGTAAAGAAAGAAAGCTAGCCTCATGCCAGGGATATGTTTCTATTTCTAGACATCCTAAGAAATATTAAATATAATTGAAGCAAATCAGGGAGCATCAGTAATTATCAAGGAGTGCCCCTCTGGTGTGCTTTCAGTTTCGAGTGTTTCCATATTCCAGGCAACAACCTACTGACATGAAAAAACGAAAGAAAATCATTCACATCATTCCTTTTCTCATGAATATTGAAATTTGGATAACTTAGGATTATCTAGTCGTTTGAATCAATTGAAGTCACTAATTTGTTGAATTCCAAAGTAAAAGTTTCAGACCATCTCCAAATAGCATCAATCTAAAACGAGTTCTGTTACAATTATCAGATAACAAGTACCTAAACCCAATCAGTAAATCAACTACTTAGCTTACAACAGGACTTGAACCTGGGCTCTACCCCTTCCCCATCCAACCCCAATGCCACCTGAGTTGGATCATGGGCATTTGATAAATCAACAATTGTTTTGCACCATTTCTCAAACCTTCTGATTATTTGATTGTGGATAAGGCAAAATCAAACAGGGTCAATTTGAGTTTGCGCAACTATAGCACCTCAGAAGAATCAGGAACACCACAGATTCTCTACTTATATATATATATCAGTTCTTCTCCTATGCGGATGTACGGACGTTATTATCGTGCGGACGCCATTTTAAACAGTGAGGAAATGAGAGAGGGGTGAACCTTGGTTTCCAGGGTTGGACAAATCAAAGAGAAGCAGGACATAGCCTCTTCTTCAGGGTTGGTGCTGGGAAGGTCATTGTTCATCAGCTCTAAGCCACTCCTTGGTTTCCATAAATTAGGGTGAACCTTGGGAGTTGCCTGCGTTCAATCAATATCATCAGAATCAAATGACCAACTGTCGCTTCGGTTTCAGTTCGAAAGGAAAGAGAGGAGAAATCTAATAGGAAAGAATTATAAAGCATGTCATTCTTTACCACTCCACTAGAATTAAGGTCCTGTGGCCATGAATGCCGTTTGATGCTAACACCAAAATGGCATCACCTCCATTTGTGCAGAACAGCCTTGATATAATGAGAAGCTACCAAAACATTTTAATGCTGAAATCTGAAACTTAAATATTAGATATTCACATGCTTATATGCTCCCAGTGCATAGGCAGAGAAAAACTATAAATCAGTCTCAGAATTGAGAGACCTCATATTGAATTATTTATTTTTCTTTTTCTGAAAGATAGAGTACCTTCAGACAAAATTGCAATTATGAAACTCAAATATATATACTATTTATTTTATTTATAAAAATAAATATTATTAAAAATATTAATTTATTAAAATTAAAAAAAAAGAACCGCCTAGGCGGCCCATTTTTTGAAAACTTGAATGGCATTTTTTTTATAAAGATTTCTTTTTTCCTAGCTGGTCTATTGCAATTATGAAACTAAAATATAGTATAGCCGCGCGGCTATACTAATTTTTTTTTTTTTTTGAAAAAATAGAGAGAGAGAACTGCCTAGCCCGCATAGGGGGCCGGTTTTTCAAAAGCTTGAATGGCGTTTTTTTTTTTAGATTTCTTTTTTCCTGGTGGGTCTGGCATCTCTGCAAATACATTTTGTCAATTCTCAGCACCATAAGATGGGCAAAAAGAGTAAATCAAAAACTCCCAGAGAGATGCAAGATAATATAGCTGTTGGTATCGGTGGCAGCTTCTTAGGTCCTCTTCAAACAGGTTTAGATGATTCTTTCCATTTTGTCAATTTATAACTCTATTTTGCAGTCTTGTTTACTATTTAGTGTAAGTTTCCTTGTGAAAATGATTAAGCTTTCTTTGGAATAAACTTTGGGTAGTGTTCACTGGTTTGATTACATTTTGCAGATCCAGAGGCTATCGAAACAGCAAGGGGAAGGCAACTGCATTTGTAAGTACTTACGTATCAATTTTTAAGTGCTTATGCTTTCAAATTTTCTTTGTGTTTATTTTTGAAAGCAATCTGTATTCTGTGTGTTGGTTGGAGTTGTGGTGTTTAATATAGCCCATATTCAGGGACTATGTTAGATGCATTCTCTGTGTAAATATTTGGTCCTATTCTTGGTAGTTGGGTTAAAGGATTATATGCATATTTTTATCAGAGGATGGATGATTCTGGTCTAAGCTAAGGGTATTCTAATAATTTGATTTCCCCTGTGTGCAGTCTTGCAAATGTTGATCCTATTGATGTTGCCAGAAATATTGCAGGGTTAAAGCCAGAAACTACCATCGGTAAGCATTAAGTTTACTTATGTGTATAATACTAATATTAAACAGGAAAATGCTAAATTCTTTATATGTGTAATGAGTGAAAAATCAAAAGGGGATAATAGAGACTCGGGTAATGGCCTAATAGTAATGGATAATGCTCTAAACTACTCTTATTGATAAAGGAAAATCTGGGAAATTTTTTTTTAAAGTATAACCGAGCAGCTATACCTTCTCTTGATAGACATTAGGATTTCTTTGGTGAAACCATGTTGTTGTGGTTTTTGTATACGGGGCATGGATTGTGATGTAGATATATAAATATATATATATATATTAGGTAATTAGGTAAAACAGAGTACAACCATACGGCTATACCCTTTTTTTTAAAGTTTGTACTATTTTTATTCAGTAATACGTGTATAATACATGAATGTTGTGTCTTATTGAAATTTTTGTAAAAAATACATGTATTAAACATGAGAAATACGCATGCGCACCTGTATAATACATCATTAAACGTGAAAGTGCTAAAATCTTTATACGGGTAATAACTTTGGAAATGTAAAAAATAAAAAAGGGACAGTAGATACTCGAGTAATGGCATAACAGTAGTTGGTACGGCTCTTGGGCTATAGAGAAATTGAATTAAGAC
>NC_047652.1:23589603-23610161 GCF_902201215.1 Prunus dulcis | reverse complement strand
AGGGTCGGCGAAAGTGTTGCGCGCCAGGTTGGCTGGGCCACGCTTGGAATTGAAGTATTCAGCCTTAGCATGGATCGCCGCCTGCTTCATTAGCTCTGCATATGTGTTCCAACTGTTGCTATGAACCAGGTAGCGGAAGTTGGACTCGCGGAGGCCGCTTTTAAAAGCGCCGAAGGCAGCGCGATCGTCAGTGTCTGGGCAGCGGGAGTATTCATGGCTGAACCGAGCTGCATACTACCGAAGGGGTTCGTCCTCAGCTTGCCGAAGCATATACAAGTCGTCGGCAGAGTATAAGCGATCAGTCTGGATCATGAAATGGTCCAGGAACGTCTGCTTGAGACTATCAAAAGAGTTGATGGTGCGGGGGGGGAGCCTGTAGAACCAATTCAGGGCCGCGCCGCTGAGGGTGGAAGGGAAGAGGAGGCACATGCCTTCATCAGTAAGGCCTTTGCACCCAAGGGCGGACTGGAAGGAGTGGATGTGGGTGAGAGGATCCTCCGTGCCAGTGTAGAAAGCGATGCTGAGTGGCTGGATATCTTTCTCCTGGTGGTAGTGGAGGATACGCTCGGTAAAGGGCCCTGGCCGTGGTTTCGCCCAGAGGGGTTGATGGCTGCGATGCTGCTCGCTTTCCAGGCGCCGGACCTTCTCGAAGAGAAGCCTCATAGCCGGGTCGGCATGAGGAAGAGTTTCAAGTGCCAAAGGCCCGGGGGCGGGATAGATAGGGGCTGGGGATTGTTCCCAATCTTCCAGCGTCTCGGTGTGGCGAGTTGGCCAGTTCTCTGAATTATAGAATTCCCAACTATCTGAGTCCCCGACACCTTCTCCGTTAGGTACGCGGACGGGGGCTGGCGATGGGCCCAGGTGTGCCACCCGTGGGTCCTCGAGGTTGACAGGGATAGGGATCGGCCTTGGCTGACGGTCCGAGATGCGATCCCGGCAATCTTGGTAGATCCTGACTGGCTCATGGGGCCGGTCCTTTGGTGGGGGAACGCAAAGGGGTCGTGACTGGGGTTGCTCAGGATGAAGGTGGTCTTTACCCTTGCGGAGCCTAGATTGGGCCGGGGCGCTGTGGCTGGAATGTGCTGGCTGGTTCGGCTGAGTATGCCCAACGTTCTGGGTGAGGTCTTGTTGGGCATCCTGGGCGCGAGTCCTCTCTTGGTTCCGCTTTAGAGCACGAAAGTCATGCTCTAGCTCAACATTCCGGCTATGAAGATGCTCGTACTTCTCCGACATCTTAGTCATACTATCACGGAGGCGCTCCACTTCTGCCTGGAGAGAGGCGTCTCCCAGAGATTTCCTTCGGGAAGTACCCTCGCGGAGGGTCTGGTGCTGGGTATCGCGGCTATCCTCGGTCGGCATAGGAGAATGTGGGGTGAAGAAGAGGCGACGGGGCCTGAGGGGTAAAGGAGCCAGCTGGGCTGATAGAGAAAGAGGGGATTCAAGTGTCGAATTCCCACAGACGGCGCCAAACTGTTGATGCTCAAAATGGCCTGGCCAATATTGAGTCCAACTTAGTGATTATATGTGCTGGGTCTTCAGCAGGGAAGAGGCCTGAGGCCCTTGGTGAAATGGGTTGGTGAGAGACCTGTAGAAGGTAAAAGGGGAGAAACAAACGTTAAGCTTCGGACACCGGTGTGGTGCTGGCCGAAGGCTCTCCGATGCCTAAGTCAGTTACGAGTAGTAATTCTGGCAGAGTAACAGTAAAAGTAGGAGAATAGTTCTTCTTTTTACCTAGATACTATTCCCTATTTATAGGGAGGTGAAAGTGGGAGCTTTGCACAAAGTTCCAATGTGGGACTTTGTGCAAGCCGTTGTGGTGGCGACACGTGTCCTGGAGATTAGGTTTGGCAGCTGGGAGCTTCGGCAGGTGTCTGGCACCTCGGAAGTGTGTCTTCCTTCGGCATAGGAGAAGGCGTGGCTGCCTTGGTGCTAGTCGCTTTGATGCTGGGTCTGCTCGGTTCATTATGGTGTAAACACAGAGCAAAAATTGCTGATTTTGGAACTTCAAGATCAATTTCCATTGAACAAACTCATCTAACCACAAGTGTACATGGAACATTTCAATCCAGCCAATTTACGGAGAAAAGTGACGTCTATAGCTTTGGAGTGGTCCTAGTTGAGCTCTTGACGGGGCAAAAACCAATTTCTGCAGTAACATGGTCACAAGAAGAAGAATACAGAAGTCTTGCCACATATTTCATTACCTCGATGCAAGAAGATGGTCTGTTTAACATTGTTGATGTTCCAGTTTTGAAGGAGGGGTCCGAAACAGAAATCCACTTAGTCGCTTACCTTGCAAGGAGATGCTTGAATTTGAACAGAAGAAACCGTCCTACAATGAGAGAGGTTACATCAGAACTAGAGGCTGTACAAATGTCAAGAAAACCTTCCTTTAGTGCTCAGCAAAATTCTGACGGGGTTGATTTTGTGGAAGATGATTCAGTTGGGCACTGGGATGTTGAATCATTTTCAGAAGTGTAGGCTAGCGACTAAAAACATGGGTTTATGCCATTGTTGCCATGTACAAGTTATGGTGAATTTCTTTTAATGAAATAAACATTGTTTCATTTGATATTGTTGTAGGCATTGTTGACGTGAGTCTCCTAATTAATCAAGGAGATTTATTTCATTGATTAATTAAGGGATTTACTTTCTTATTTTATATAGTTGACAAATCATTGTATAATTAGGAGATACTATCCTAATTGATTACTGTCACTACTACGATTTACTAGTTGTGCGACGAACATTTGCGCGATGAATACTTTTTCGTCGCGCAAAAAGCACTATTGCGACAAAAAAAAAAATTCCGTCGCGCAAACAATAGAAAACTAGCGCGACAAACAGTTTCGTCGCGCTAACAATCTATGCGCGACCTAAATAAATTTCGTCGCACAAAGGTAGTGGATAAAACCCTTTTTTTTTTTTGGGCGCCAAAATCTTGCGTGACGGCAAAAATCGTCGCGCATGATAATATTGCGCGACAATTCTAAACATTCGTCGCGTAAAGATGGATAGAAAATTGGCTCCTTTTTTTGGCGGTAAAAAAATTTTCGCGACGAGAGTTTTCGTCTCAAAAGGCAACTTAGCACGACGAAAAAATGTACCGTCGCGTAAGAAAACGAGGGATACTTATTTTTGGCGCCAAAATGCAGGGTGGATAAATTTTTTTTTTGCGCGAAGGAATTACCTTCGTCGCGTAAAGTTTAATGCCGGTGCGTTCTTGCGCGACGAAAGAATAATATTGGGGCGACGAAAAATATTATTTGCGCGACGAAATTGTGTGCGACGAATAACATTTTTCGTCGCGCAAAAAAGCAGATGTCGACACGTAATTGCGCGACGGAAATGTTGTTTTGTGCGACGGCATTTTGCGCGACAAATTCGGTCTTTCGTCTCGCAAAGTCCTTCTTCTTCATATTAGTATCTGCCTCTCTTTCACTCTCCCTGCCGCTGCTCTGCTGTGAATTCAGTACGTTCATTGGGTATGTATTTTTTGTCGTTAGTTTAAATGTATTAATGTAAATTCGTACTAACGCTATTAATTTTGTTCTCTTTAGGGATATTTGTGATTAGTGATTGGTGGAGAACGATTGAAAAGGTATGTTATTGTAAAAGTTTGTTTGTTATGTTTGTAATTTGTTTGTGAAGTTATATGTGTATAATGTTGTGAAATTGTGCGTGACGTAGCACAATGTGTTGTGCTGTACGAAGTTAATTGAAATTAACTTCGTACTTTTATTTTTATGTTTAGTAACACGTAGTTTCCCGTTCGAGATTAGTTGGATTTCGTGCATGGATGCGTAAGGCATGACTGCAGTCCAATTAATTCTTGAATTGTCCCATTATTTGGACAGTTTGGTAATGCATAGTGTTGTCACATAATCTTCGGCTACACGATTAGGTTTCGATTGTGGAGATTTCGGTGTCATCTCGGTACGTTCTTCTGGTGGTACGTAGGTATTTATACCTATGCCCACTTCAAGAACTGTGTCGAGATGCTACCGAAATTAATCCACGTCGAAATCTAATCTCATGTAGCCGTAAGTTACGTGACAGGACTATGCATTCCCGAATGGGATAGGGCCCTTACCGGAGGCATAAGGTGACATTATAACTTCGTATGAAGTTGTTTTGATCGTTGTGTCGTGATTGTGGTTTCAGGAATTATGAGCAGAAGGTGGATACAGAACCCGAATAGATGCGCAGACGAATACTTGGATGGAATCGAGGATTTTATTGAGTTTGCACGTAGACACAATCCGGGTGCAACTAGAATCCGTTGTCCTTGTAGGAGGTGTAACAACACATTGTGGGAGACAATTGAAAATGTTGGATTTCATTTAGTAAGGAATGGAATGATTGAAACATATAGCATTTGGAACCTTCACGGCAAACAAGTAGACCATGCTTCGTCTTCAAATGCCCCAAAAGTGGACAATGTTGAACCTATTGTGGATCCTAATGATCAAGTCATGGGTATTATACAGGATGCTTGTCCATTCGCATCGATCAACATCAATCAGAAAGGGGAAGATGACGTGCCTACACCAATAGACAGTGCGGAGTTTGAACAGTATGAAAAACTGTTAAAAAATGCCAACCAAGAGTTATACCAGGGTTGCGAGAGCTTTTCATTTCTCACTGCCATTGTGGAGCTAATTCACGGAAAAATAAAGTATCGTATGTCGAACTTGTGTTTCGATTACTTTTCGTGGGTTTTCAAGATAATGCTTCCGACGGACAATTGTTTGCCGAAAGACCATAAACATGCATAGAAGGTGTTGCGTGGTCTTGATTGGGTTATGAAAAAATCCACGCTTGCAAAAACAATTGCATGTTATTCTACAAAGAGCATGAAACGTTGGACACATACCCTATATGCAATGAGTCGAGGTTCAAAATGACATCCCAGAATAGAACGACTAAGATACCACAAAAAGTCATGCGTTATCTGCCCCTTAAACCTAGGTTGCAGCGATTGTATATGTCGACGCATACTACCACAGACATGAGATGGCATAAGGAAAAACGGGTAGACGATGATGTGATGCGGCATCCTGTAGATGGAGAGGCATGGAAAGAGTTCGATCGAACGTTCCCCGAGTTTGCTGCTGATCCCCGAAATGTTAAATTGGGACTTGCCACTGACGGATTCAATCCGTATGGGGTTCTAAACCAATACCACAGCACTTGGCCGATTTTCGCATTCCCATATAATTTGCCGCCTTGGAAATGCATGAAAAAAGAATACATGATGATGACTGTTTTGACAACTGAGGATCCTGGCTGGTCAATTGATGTGTACTTAAGGCCTCTGTTGATGAGCTGAAGGATTTATGGACAAACGGTGTTCGCACGTACGATAAATCAACTGGAGGATGTTCACTTTGCGAGCAGCAGTTATGTGGACTGTGAATGATTTTCCAGCATATGTAATGGTTTCTGGGTGGAGCACAAAGGGTTATATGGCATGTCCTATATGTACTGTTGAAGGAAAATGGTGATCTTCCTAATATAATTTCACCACCACTAAATAAATAATGGGGTTTTATTATTTTAGGTTCGACCCATTCGAGACGCAAGTCTCTTAATTACAATCCCTTGCTTCAAGGGAAAACCCTTTGATTCCATCATAAAGAAACAGAACGAGTGTGTTTGATTTTGCAGCTGCTCCCAAGTCCAACCTCAGGATGCCTACGTATCCTTTGCGGGAATCAAGCCACTCGGAGTTCAAAGATTCATGATGAATAAATGACTCATCACAAAACGAAGAATTTGAATGGGTTTGATTGAGGAGTTTGAGTGAATTTAGCTGAATAAACCAGGGATTCGATATGGAAATATGTTTGGGATGGTTGCATCTAGATTGAATCTCTAGATTGCCTACGTACCCTTTTAAAGGGATCAAACAAACGTAGTTCGAAGTATTTAGAAATTAATGGGTAAGTGTGGCCCAATAATTTAGAATTTGTATCTTTGAGATAATTTTGGGATTTTCATAGGTAGATGACCTATGGGGAAATTTTGAAATTAATGAGTAAGTGTGGCCCATTAATTGAGAATTTGTGTTTGAGATATTTGAATTTAATCTCATTGGAATTTTCATGGGTAGATGACCCATGGGAAAAATTTGGATGGTTTTGTACCAATTTTTCTTTTTGTCAATGTCCCAGAAAATTAATGAGCAATTTTGATTAACCCACTAATTTTCTAAAGTTGACATTTGCACTTGGACCCAAATATGGCTACAAGGATTTTTTTTAAACTAATCCATTAACCATATGATAGGGGATTTGGGCCTTAGGAAATTTAATGGGTAATTATTTGGGTTACCCATTAATTATATGGGCTTCTAAGAGTCAATGGATAATTATTCTCTGACAGCCCATGATCCTATTTTGGGCTTTTGATGTCTGTTGATAGTTAGCCCATGAGCATAGAGCCCCAAAAAAAACTTTGGCCCAGCAGGCGATTAGTTATCCAACTCTTTGCAGAGTTTGTTTCCAAGTAAAATCAGACCTTACAATCCCACTTTTATCTGAAATACTTGTGATCAGTCCAAATTAAAAGCAAACACTGTTACTGTTAAGTCTTTAAAGAAAATAATATACAGCCTTTGCAAACAAGAAGAAAAGAAAGCCAGAAGAAAGAGAGAAAAACTGCCGCAACACCCAAGAGGTTTCAGACTTTTTTTTGTCCTTTTCCTAATTTTTTCTCTGCAACAGCAAGTCTCTTGTGTCCCTTTTTTTTCTTTTCTTCCAACTCCAACAAAAGTGGCGTCAGCCACCTTCTTTTTTTTTTTGTCCTTGTTCTGACTTTTCTTTTTCTTCTTCTTGATCTGCAACACCAAGTCCTTTGCTTTGCTTTTCTTCCAATTTCAGCAAAGTGGCGTCAGCCACTTCACTTTTCTTTTCTCTTTTTTTTTTTTGTGCTTATTGACGCCACTTCACTTTTCTTTTCTCTTTTTTTTTTTTTTTGCTTATTGACTTTTCTTCTTCTGTTTCTTCTTGGCTGCTGCTTCCCTTTTTTGTTTTTTTTTTGTTGGTGTTACTTACAACACCAAACCTGCCACACCAAGCCCATACAAAAGAGAACAACCGTGCTGTCTTCAAACCCTTTTTTTTTTGTCCATTGCATGCAGTTTCAAACAGAGTGGCCACACCACTTCCCTCTTTGTTTATTTTGATTTCTTTGTTGAATTTTTTTATTCCTCTCCTTTATGGTGGTTGTCCTATTCTTTTCTTCATGACTAACATCTTTTTCATTTTTTTTTGATGTAGTTTGCTCAGAGAGAAAAATAAGGCTTTCTCAAGCAGAGATGGAGAGGAGTGGTGAGAGATCCCAGGAGGTAATTCACGCTTTTTTTTTTTGTACATTTTTTTTTTGAATTAACCCTCCAAACCATTTCCATTTCAAAGGATTTCCTTTTGCTCGGCAGAGCTTTGTTAAACAGGAATCCTCTCATGGATTTGTTGTTCATGATTTAAGGGTTGCCACCCATTATGGATTTATCATCCAAGAGTTTTATTTGAGGGTTGCCACCCAATATGGATTCATCATCCAAGAAAATGATTTGAGGGTTGCCACCCAACAAGAATTAATTGACAGGATCCATATACCTGTGAAAATGTCTCCTCTTGTATTTGTGCTCCTGCAATTTTCCTTCTGCAACCGTTTTCTTCTTCTGTCGTGTTCTCCTTCTTTTCTGTCCTCCTTTTTCCTTCTTTCTTTTATTTCTCTTTAATGCAGAATATTTATAATAAAAATTGAATAACCAACTCCCCCAAAAATAGGAGCCACTAAACTCTCTTAAACGTTTTCATTGGTTGGAGACCCCCACCTTTTTCCAAACTTCCCCCCACCTTTTTCCAAACTTCCCCCCACGTTCCAATATTTTGTGATTTTTTTTTTTTATTCCAACAGGCG
This sequence comes from Prunus dulcis, assembly GCF_902201215.1. NCBI lineage: Eukaryota > Viridiplantae > Streptophyta > Magnoliopsida > Rosales > Rosaceae > Prunus > Prunus dulcis. Next base: position 23,602,232 of record NC_047652.1, on the reverse strand, counting down.
TATGGGGAGATCTTGTGATAGTATGGTGAGGTCGCACATGGCGTAGGTTATTCGGCGTGTCGACAGACCCCATACGTTGGTTGTACTGGCGTATGGGGAGACATTATGATATGATGTTCAGGTCTCGCATGGCGTAGGTTTTTCGGCATTAAGACAGACCCCATACGTGGCGTTGGTTGTACCGGCGTATGGGGAGATATGTGATATTATGTTGAGGTCGTAATTGGCGCAGGTTATCCGGCGTGTCGACAGACCCCATACGTGGTGTTGGTTGTACCGGCGTATGGGGAGATATTGTGATATGATTTTCAGGTCTCGCGTGGCGTAGGTTATCCGGCGTTGAGACAGGCCCCATACATGGCGTTGGTTATACCGGCTTATGGGGAGATATTGTGATAGTATGGTATGGTCGCACGTGGCGTAGGTTATTCGGCGTGTTGATAGGCCACATACATGACGTTGGTTGTACCGGCGTGTGGGGAGATATTGTGATAGTATGGTATAGTCACACGTGGCGTAGGTTATCCGGCGTGTTGACAGGCTCCATACGTGGCGTTGGTAGTACCGGTGTATGAGGAGATTATGTGAAATACAAAGAAATGAAATAAGGTATTGCCTATGTGTGGAATTGGGTTTTATGGAAGGGTACGTAGGCAGCCTATGTGTGGAATTGGGTTTTATGGAAGGGTACGTAGGCAGCCTAAGATTATTAGGTGCAGCCGCGGACATAGATGTGATTGTGTTAGGAGGTTAAAACCTCGTATGTTGAAATTAAAAAAGTTAGATGATGTATGTTGAAATTTAGTAGTCGTAATTTATATTTGAATTTATCGTTTGCCTTGTTTAAGGTATGAATTGATTTGCTAGCATGCTTGGTAGTTGAGAATCATTGGAAGGCCGAAGGCCGTTTATATGAATTGCATGAAATTATATTGTGCATGCTGCCAGTTGTGGTTATTAAATGTGTTTTTATGCATGTTGTAATTTTGGGAAATGTTCAATTTACAGGGGAGACTTTGTCGAAAATTCGGCAGAAAGTCTTGTACCCTTATTCCATTTTGGGAAAAAGGGTATAACTTTAGAAGTGGGCCCGGCATCAGGGTGATGTCGGGAATTTCCACAGGATTTGCCTCGGATTTTGGGAAATTCGGGGCTGGTCCTTTCAATAAAGATTCAATACATCCCCAAAATCCTGCTTACAAAAGGGAAAGGTAAATGGAGATAAAATGTTTGTATCTGGCACTCAAAATAACAAAGAGTAGAGGAATTACCTCATACCATAGGTGGCTGCAAGCATCCAACAACCATCACTTCCTCATGTAATTTCTCATATCTTCTCATCCTTGAAATCTATCATCTCCCTTGTACCATAACCTCATCACCATTATTCTTGTCAAGCAAACTTAAGATTCTTGTTTTATGGAGATAGATGCTTCAACACCTTGGACTTGCATCATTGCTCTCATTTTCTTTAAAGAAACTCCAGCAAAGTAGAAAAGGATGCATAAGTAGCAAGCAAACTCATTAATCAAGCATTTGACAATTTCACATGGCATAATACCAATTCACATAGCATATACTATATCCACACTTCAAGCTCATAAAGAAATGAATGATGTAAATACTCAATGCTAAAATATGCAAAGCAAAACTTATACACAAGCTTTCCAAGCATTCTAGCTGCATCCCACTTTTGGAAAATCACTAGAAATCAAGTGTACAACCAACAAATATCAAACTTTCTAGATTAGAACTAGAAATATCTTCATGTTCCCAAAATTTCGTTGCACTGTAAGGAAGCATGTCAAACAGATTTCCAAAAACAGGCAATACAGCAGAAAACTGCACCATTCCACCAACTTAAATCTTACTTTGAAATTGCACCAAAAATTAAATTTAGCTTCAAATGACACAAGACCAGTTCCAACATAACCATTGAGATGTCTAATTTCATGTGTCAAAATATCCAGTTCAGATTATATATAAAAAAATATATTTCAAAAGCAAAGAACACAGCCCACAAGCTACCTTGAAATATTTTCACAAACACTTGGTACGCCTTACGTAAGTGAGCTTGTATGAGTTTTGTTCATCACCATGCTTTTCCTTAAATTAAAAGATCAACCTCAGTAGTCAGTACCTAACTCATAAATTCTGAGAGTACAAAGTAATTCAAGCTTCAAACATAGAAAACAAACATGCAGCAAAGGCATCAACATAAATTCATGAACTTACTTTAGAAAAATGAAGGCAGAGAACACTACAATGGTTGGATGATTCTCACTTTTGGATATGTTATAAACAACACAATTTTGAGCAACTTTCATGAAGGAATAACAAGAATTTGAGCATCAGAAATTAAAAACAAGTGTAGAAATCAAATCTACAAAAACTCACCAGCCATGGATGAGCACATAAGTTACAGACCAAGTTTGAGGCACTAAAAAAATTCACAAAAAAAAAAAAATCTCGAATTTTTACAAGATAGTGCTCGAGCAGATGAACAACTTTCATGAATGAAGTTTTCTTATTTGAGCTTCTAAAATATGATTTTTGTATTGATGAACAGTACCCTAGCGTTCAGACTGTGAAGATGAAGAGAGAAGAAGAAGAAGAAGAAGAAACGGGCACGGGCTGAAGAAAGAAGGAAAAAAAAAAAAACCAAAGTGGGTCACCCCATTCAAAAGAAGAAAAAAAAAAATCTAATTTTTCTACCAAACCAGTCAAGCAAAATCACACAGTGCAAAAGATAAATGAATTCTTCAAGGAGGCAACACACCCAACTCTCTTATGCTTTCTCAAGCTTGTCTCTCCTTCAATATATACAAGCATTTGTGAATATTTCCACACCGAATATATACATGCAAAAAAATATATATCAGTCAAACAAATTTATGTCATGCAAAAGAAAAAAGACGTTATTTTATGAACAAGTCAAAAGCAAAATATATTCTCTGCTCAACGAATAATGCCAACTAGCAAAATATATTCTCTGCTCAACGAATAATGCCAACTAGACTTACTAGAATAGCTATAAATTCAAGCAAAATCAATGACATAATCATAAATCAAGGAAACTCTATGGCATATAATTGTGTAAATTCAAGCAAAAGTAATGGCATAATCGTTAATTCAAGCAAAATCAATGGCATTACTGTAAATTCAAGCTAAATCAATAGCATAATCGTAAATTAAAGAAAAATCGATGGCATAATCATAAATTCAAGCAAAATCGATGGCATAATTGTAAATTCAAGAAAATTGATGGCTTCACTGTAAATTCAAAGCATAATCGATGGCATAATCGTAACTTGTAGCATAATAGTAAATTCAAGCAAAATTAATGGCATCACTGTAAATTGAAGCAAAATCGATGCATGATCGTAAATTCAAGAAAAATCAATGGGATAATCGTAAATTCAAGCAAAATCAATGGCATAATCGTAAATTCAAGCAAAATGAATCACTGTAAATTCAAGAAAAATCGATGCATAATCGTAAAGCAAAAATCAATGGCATAATTGTAAATTCAAGCAAAATCAATTGCATCACTGTAAATTCCAACAAAATCGATGGCATCACTGTAAATTATAGCAAAATTGATGGCATAATCGTGAATTCAAGCAAAAGAAATTGCATACCCGTTAATGCAAGCAAAATCGATGGCATTAGTGTAAATTCAAGAAAAATCAATGACATAATCATAAATTCAAGAAATATCGATGACATAATCGTAAATTCAAGAAAAATCGATAGCAAAATCTTAAATTCAAGCAAAACGATGGCATCACTATAAATTCAAGCATAATTGATGGCATAATCATAAATTGAAGCAAAATCGATGGCATAACCGTAAATTCAAGCAAAATCAATGGCATAATCGTAAATTCAAGAAAAATCTATGGCATCACTATAAATTCAAACAAAATCGATGGCATAATCATAAATTCAAGCATAATCGTAAATTCAAGCAAAATCAATAGCGTCACTGTAAATTCAAGCAAAATCAATGGCATAAGCATAAATTCAAGCAATCCTTAAACACGTGAATGTCTTTGTATTTTTCTTGCTGAGACATTTTTGTCATAATTTTTTTTGGTGACACCAAAAGCTACAACTTCACTTGGTAAGTTAACATGCAACCATGGCATGAATGCATCCTTACTTCATTTAAAATACTATAAAATGTCATTGGTTAATTCAAACATTAATAATTAAAATTATTAATTAAATGATGATAATATAATAAATTTATTTTTTTTATATTCAAAAAATTAAAATTAAAATTAAAATTAAAATTAAAATCATATAATAAATTCTATTTTTATGAAATATAACTACCTATATTATCTTTCCTTAATCCTAAAAATAAAATTTAAAAAAAAAAAAAAAAAACCAACTGGCACGCGTGAGCTTGTGCCAAGGAGCTAGTAATGAATAAATAAAAAGTCATAATAACGGTTTTAGCAATTGTGCGTGGGTTGGGCCTTTTTATTTTTTTATTTTTTGGGTTACAAGGCAGGCCTTCGACAGAAAAGGAAAAAAACGCTAACAAGGCACAGCCCTACTTTGGGCTCTCCCTAGTTCATCATCCAGCAGCAAGCTTGAGAGGGGGATAGGATAGGAGCAGACTCGTAGTTATGAAACCCAGTAACTCATACGCCAAGTTCGCAAGGTGATCAGCTGCTCTGTTTAGCCTTAAGTGCATCTACGCTTCGCAAAAACACACTGAAAGAATAAGAAAAAACAAAAACAAAAATACGAGTCCTTCTTTGGCGGCTGCGAACAAAGTGGAGCCAGAGTTTGACAACAATGGCTGCTTGTCTGCAACTCAACGCTAAACCCTTCAGCCCCCTTCTCTCTCCTAACCCCGTTTCCACACGCACCCGGAAATTGGGTAGGATCAGCTGCTCCGCAGCCTCGCCTTCCAAACGCCACACCATCACTTTGCTTCCTGGCGATGGCATTGGCCCCGAAGTCATCTCCGTCGCCAGGAACGTTCTCAACCTCGCCGCCTCTATCGAAGGTTTCTTCAATTCCGTTTCTTTTATTTATTTGTTCATTTTAAGTTCGATCTTGCTTGTTTGGTTTCCGAGAAAGGACAGGAAAATAGAAACGGAAAAGGAAGGCCGTACTTGGATTTTCATTACGTATTTTTTGGGTTCTCTTTAGTTCCTCTGTGTTTAAAGTCCCTTACTTTCCCAACATTTCTCACTGAGTACGTTAGTGCTTATAGTTTTCAGAGTTATTGTTTAACAATAAAGCGTCTCTGTGTGTAATCAAGTAACTTTTGCTGGGGATTTGGTATTTATTTACTGTTTGCTATTTATATAACTGAATATATTTGTATAATTAGGGATTGAGTTCAAGTATCAAGAAGTTCCTGTGGGCGGAGCTGCATTGGATTTGACCGGAGTTCCATTACCGGAAGAGACCCTTTTGGCTGCTCAGCAATCTGATGCAGTTCTGCTTGGAGCAATTGGGGGGTAGATCTCACAATTCCTTTCTCATTACTTATTTTTTCAGTATGCCGACATTTGCAAGTGGTGTAATTTTACTTAATTAGAAGCATTTGAAACCAGAAACTGGGTTACTTAAGCTTCGAGAAGGTCTTAAAGTATTTGCGAATTTGAGGCCTGCAACTGTTTTACCGCAGGTAATATCTGTTTTAATGCAAATGATTCAGAATTTGGTTTAAAGTACTTTTTTCGCTTTTCCTCTTAGTTGTTAGTTCTTAATTTAAATGCGCCTTGGTACATTAGGATTGTGTTCAGAACATCAAACTGCAAGTGATTGCATTGAAAAGTGGTGTTTGACCCATATGAATTTTGATGTTTTTGTATGTAATGTAATGATAATTGAGTAACTAAAGTGTACATAATTGATTTATTCTCTTAAAACCAATGTATCTTCATTTCAAACTGTCTATGAAAAGTGTCTCATTTTATGGTATTTGCTCTTTCAGTTGGTGGATGCTTCAACTTTGAAGAGAGAGGTTGCTGAAGGGGTGGACCTTATGGTTGTAAGAGAGCTAACTGGAGGTTAGTATACAAGACTCGAATAGTAATCAATCAAATGAACTTTCTTGTGTTGGTTTTTCCCCACTTGAATGAACTATTTGATTCTTTTTTTGTTGTTGCTGGGAGTAGGTATATATTTTGGAAAGCCAAGGGGTTTTGGCACCAATGAAAACGGAGAGGAGATTGGCTTCAATACGGAGGTGTATGCCGCCTATGAGGTTGTTTTCTGATTTCTCCGAGAGTTCCACATTAAATTCTTGAACACTCAAAGAATTTATCTCTATACCCCACCCAGAAAAGTTATTGAAACTACCATTTTATCCTATACTCTTCAAAAAGCTAAAAGGTCAAAAGATTGGTGGCTGGTCACTAGTGCATAGCCTCGACCATGGCTAGAGGGACAGGGGGGGAAAATATTTTTCAAGAAAAAAGAGTTCCCTTGTTTTTTGGGGGTAAAACTACAGCCTGTAAAATCAGGATGTAATTTTACCCGAAAAAGAAATGGTGGGGTATAGAGATCATTTTACCCAAAAAAGAGCAATTTTCTGGGTTTAAACAGAGTCACTCTTATATCCTTTTATCTCTAATTCAAGCCTGTAGACTTTTCCTTGTAATATTAGTGGACTGATTTAGTCAGGAACAACTGAAATTCGTAGTTGTTGTAAAAGTGTATTAAGGGGGATGCTTTTTTCTGTGAGAGTGAAAGTTTTGGTCTGCATTCAGAAAAATTAACTTCACTGTGACCAAGGATTAAGATATCGATATCAACAGATATGTCGGTGGTTCAGATTTATGGAAATATCAATAGATTTATTGATATCGTGAAAAACAAAAACTCACAAAAGTGTGCTTCGAAACATAGAAATTTCAAATGGAACTTGAGGATATGCGATAACAATCAATAATGCATTAATTAGGCACGTAAGTTTTATAAATAGTTTATCCATGCTAAAGGTAAAGAAAACTGGGAGAGGACCACCCATTTGGCTTACTGTTTGGCCTAATATTTTGTTTATATTTTATAATGGGTGGTGGGAGCTGGGTAAGGGGGTCTATAACATGAAACATAGTTTCTTGGTGTAAAACAAATATGCAAAATCCTTGTGAGTTTGTGTTGACTTTTCCCTGTGAAGAATTCACAAGCATTTTCAATGTATTGGGACTACTGGTAAATTACGACCAATATGGAACTTCTTAGTTGTAATGGGAACTTTAAAATTGCCAGGTCTGCTTTTAGTAAATTCTATTCAGAAGTTGTCTCGTTAGTTTTTCCTCCTTTTATAACTTTATAATTGCCAGGTCAGTGTTTCAATGGTTATTTAACATGGACAAATTTTCTTGGCAGATCGATCGCATTGCTCGTGTTGCATTTGAGACTGCTCGGAAGCGGAAGGGAAAGCTCTGCAGTGTTGATAAAGCAAATGTGTTGGAGGTACTTTTTGTTAGAAGAATTTTTTTTTTTCTTTCTGCTCATTTCAATTTAAGGTTGTTTGGGAAAATTTTGAGAATTTGTTTAAGATTTTTCCCAAAGAGAAGCATCGAACATTTTGTTGTGTTTATAACGGCATTACATGCTATGAGACTAGCGAGCCTTCTCTTAAACATCCTGATGCATAACCAGTACGTTGATTGTGTCTGATCTCTCCCCTAGAGATTACAAGAAATTTGGCATCTTGTCAGCAAAGATGACATGGTTTCTACACATGTGCATTTATGATTTTGTGGGTTGAGTATTTCAGCTTAGTTTTTGGCTTGAGTTGTGAAAAGCATATAAAATACTCAGTTGTGCCTCTTCAGCACTGTTTCGGTACTGTAAATAAAATCCTTTCACTTGTAAAAGAAATTTATGGGTGTTTAACCTGGCTTCTATATGCAGATGATGCGTGACCCGTACACTTTAACCTTTTTTTAACCTGGATGTTTGTTGATTAAGCGGCACCAAATATTTCATAATGATACACCATATATGGTAGCATCTGTGACATGTCTCTCTCAGTATATTGGCATATGTGGTTGCAAAGGAGGCTAAATAAGTTCTTGTGCTAAATTCGGCCCAATCTTAAAACAATAAGTACCGGAGATATTAATTTATCTTATAATTATCAAATTACTGCTGAAAATGAGTAATCAAGCCAATGGCCTTTGGGCCTGATAACATCTCCTCCATCTTACAAAGGGTAAAGGGCGATGTCCATTTCCTTTTAGTTTGTGTGACTGAAATAAAAACGAAAGATAAATGATAATGAGTCTACCATGTGTTGCCCTCTTGTATCGTCTTCATTGATTGATCCAATCAAACGGATGATTGCCGTCAATCTGATCATAGCATTTCAAGAGTTACTAGCCAAGTATGCTAATTTTTGGGTCATAATGATCCATTGACACTGTGCAGGCTAAATTTGGATTACTACAAATGTTGCCTGTGATATTTTGGGAAAAAAATGCTAGCAAATATTGATAGGCTACTTGACAATATTGTTTCTGATGTATGCCTCTTTCTTTTTCTTCCGTGCAGGCATTCTTAAGATATAGTGTATGTTTATAATATTGATATATTTGATTCAATGGATATCCAGGCATCAATGTTTTGGAGGAAAAGAATCATGGCAATAGCCTTGGAATATCCTGACGTTGAACTCTCACACATGTATGTTGATAATGCTGCAATGCAGCTTGTTCGTGATCCAAAACAGGTTTGTCTAAGTCCTTTAGAATTATCCTCCTTTAATCCTAATAGGATCAAAAATATTGGACGAGAGGAACAAAATTCTAGAGCATCCTAAATGATAATTGCTAGTGTCATGATCTTTGCCAATGAAAATTTGCAGTTTGATACGATTGTAACAAACAACATATTTGGCGATATATTATCCGATGAGGCGTCAATGATTACTGGAAGTATTGGGATGCTTCCATCTGCTAGTCTTGGGGAATCGGTAATGCAAACTTTTGTCTCTCAGTGGTTCAAGTTAAGCTTTATATGTGTTAGGAATTTCCTTCTGATGGGGATTTCCAGCTGTGCCTTAGGGTAAGTTTGGATTCCTTTTTATCTGACTATATTAAAATTCCCGTTGGCACAGGGTCCTGGACTTTTTGAACCAATACATGGTTCTGCTCCTGATATTGCTGGACAGGTTGGTTTGCCTACATTATCAATTTTTTTCTCCTTGGAGTAACATGCCATTTAATGTGGAATATAACGGTATAAATGCAGGATAAAGCAAATCCATTAGCAACAATTCTCAGTGCTGCTATGCTTTTAAAGTACGGTCTAGGGGAAGAAAAAGCTGCCAAGAGAATTGAGGCTGCAGTTCTAGATACTTTGAATAAGGGGTTTCGAACGGGTGACATTTATTCGGCAGGAACTGTATGTACATTTTTTATTTCTCACTTTTTTATTTGATTCTCTTTGGTTGGAAAACGTGATACCACAAAATATTGCAATTTGCATCCTTGTTAAAAGTCTTTGAGTAAGTAATGCAACTTCTCATGTTGTAATATTTTAAGTCGATGGTTTAGCCTATCTTGATGTTTGGTTTGATCATCTTACAATTGGTTGAGAACCATTGATTTAACTATCCTGGTTGGTACACCAGCATGCCTTGAGTATGGTGTGCAATGGTTCCTTGAGGTGAGAAAGAAGGGAAAAAAGAAGTGAGAATAATGTATATTTTATTTAGTTATGGGCTATTTGAAAATTCAATTGAAATTCTTGAGTCTAAATTTGTTTTTCATATATTTGTACAGTAATAGTTGCCTATTTTTCAGTGTAAGCTTCTCCTATTTTGATTGATTGACCATTGATGGCTACTATTGGCTTTATACAGAAGTTGGTAGGGTGCAAAGAAATGGGTGAAGAGGTATTGAAGTCGGTAGATTCGCTAGTTCCTTCTCCAGTATGAAGTGATGCACGCATTGATCAGCACTGACAACAAGGGCTCAATATCGTGCAATGCATGATATCTGGAGTGAAGATGTCATTTTGGTCAGTTGAAAGCAAATCCAAAGATTTCATCCAGTATGATTTTCTTTTGTTCATAATTTGGAGGGCTTCTTGAGGTGAAATAAGACCATTTTTGTAACTGTCCCAGAGATTTTATTTAATTTTAACCTTTTGACTTAGAATTATGTCCTAGACATTATCCTTGTTTAAAATATGCATATCCATCAAGGGATTGTTGTAACTCGGAAACAGTGGTGCCTAGAGTGGAGATTGAAAGACATTACATTTTGAAGCTTGTAAGATCATTTCGTTCTCTTCCTGCTGAAGCTATTTATATTTTCCGTTTTGATCTAGGCGTCGGCAGCAGTTCGTGTGGCGTTTTCCCGACTGGCAATACATATAACTTTTTTTAAAATTTTTATTATCTCCTTTGATTAGTAATTTTACTAATTACTGGAAAACTATTTAAAGGATTCATTGTTTATCCATAATGAAATTTACTTTGGAAATGCTCCCACAGAAGAGCTGGTCGACTTTATCATGAGTTGAGGGTCATTTCCTAAAACTTAGACAAATTTTTTTAAACTTTTGGAGAGATGCTAACAAATACAAATGTTATGATTGACGTATAAGAATCCACCCTTTCACTTAGAAATAAATAAATCAAATGAAAAAGCCATTATTTCCTTAAACAAGTCAATTTTACATGCCAAGCTTAATCTTATTGGGCTTCATTTGATGCGGGCGTAGTGATTTTACTTGGCCTTTCTCAGGTTTAGGAGTTTGAACATGAGAACTTGCCATAATGTGTTGATTGGGGCATGTTTAGCGTGTTGTGGCTTTTTTTTTTCTTTGTCCACTTTGGACTTGTATATAAGTTATAAACACTATAAATAACTTCAAAAAATTAAGAGAATAAAGAATATATACAGAAAGGTATTGGGACAAAGAACCTAGGTATAAAGAAGAAGATGATGGTATTGATATTATTTGTGCTAGTTTTAGTGCAAGCTGACAAGGAAAACTCTCATTTTTCTCAATTCACCGCATCTCGTTTCCTTTCTGAAACTCCCTCTCGCTTGGACTCGTCTCTTAGAGCAAGTCCAGCAGCCACTTTGGACTCGGGCTGGGGGGGGTTTGGGGCAAAAAACGAAGTCCAGCAACAAAGGCTCAGCCTGGGCGAGCGTGGGGGCCACCAAAACGGGCAAGCCCGAAGGCGATTTTGGCCCGAGCTCGGGCCCAAGGGCGCGGACAAAATAGCTGACGCCAGCATGGCGTCAGCCCTGGAGGTTTTGAATTTTTTTTACCGTTGGCGCGTGCATTGCACGCGCCAACGTTAAAAAAAATTTCAAATTAGCGCTACAGTGGCCGCCAACAGCTCCTTGACACGTGGAGGCCTCTGGTCGCTCCGATTGGAATTTTTTCTTCAATCCAACGGCAGCCAATTTTTCTGCCAAAAAAAATTGAAAAAAAATCAATTTTTTTTAAAAAATTACAGAATTTTTTGTGTATAAATACCAACCAATACTCTTCACTTTTAACACCAAATCCTCATATATTTTCTTCTCCTTCTACTATTGTTCACTTTCTCCTCAAAATTTATTCACTTTCTATTCAATATTTTTTCACTTTGAAGTTGTAATTTTTTTTCTAGCATATTATGGGTTCTTCTAATGAAAATGGAGGGGCATGGAGCATGATGGAAGATGTTAGCTTGTGTGAGGCTTGGGTCCAAGTTAGTCATTGTCCCATAACGGGCAATGAGATTAAATTTTCTCATATGTGGAAAAAAATTCATCAAGCATTTTGTGAAAGGGCAATTGGTTCTACACGTACAGAAATGGCATTATCTAGTAGGTGGAAAGTTCTTAATAAAGAGTTGGGGAAATGGAGAAATGCCTTAGCAAAAGCGATTGACAACCATCGAAGCGGAGAAAATCTTAGCAGTGAGGTAAATTATTTGTCATTTTTCTTCTATTAATTTCTATGTCATATTAATTTTTATTTAAATGTTTCTTGCAATTTATATATTTTGTTAATATGTCTCTATTTTTTTTTTAATACATGTTGCATTTTTTTATTATTTCTTTAATTTCCATTAGTTTTTTTTTTTTTACATGTTGCATTGCCAATATTTTAAAAATTCTCTTGCATTTCCATTTCATTTTTTTTTTATAGATTATACAAGCACAAATGTGGTTTGGTGCTACCGGCCAAGGGAAAAAAAGTTTCAACCATACCCATTGTTGGGAGGTGGTGAAGACTTGTAAGAGATTCAAAATTATTCCAACCGGTCCGACGGTAGTCTTGAACGAGACTCCACTTCATGAGACGCCGGCATCGGATTCACCTATGGATTCCCCGATGAGTCAAGACTCACCCATTGAAAATAATCCAAGGCCTATTGGGAGGAAGGCGGCGAAGGCGAAGAGAGGGAGTAATTCTAGCAAGAATGCATCTCAATTTTTGGAGGAACTTTCAAAGCACCAAGCCATGAGAATTGAAATGGACTTGAAACAACAAGAGCACGATATGGCTATTCAAGTAGAATATGCAAAAGAAAGGGAGTATGTACGCAAAGAAAGGGAGTATGTACGCGAACAAAACATTGAAAAAAAAAAGATCGGGAAACCATGGCCATGGATACAAGCCATATGTCCCCTGAA
>NC_047652.1:23491865-23589503 GCF_902201215.1 Prunus dulcis | reverse complement strand
TAAAATTCAAATAAATAGTATAGCCGTGCGGCTATACTATTATATATATAAAAAGGACGGCCCAAGGCCTAAGCCCACGTGTGAAACCCACGTGTCAAAGAGGCCTAAGCCGTACTAATTTTTAAATGCAAAAAAGGAGTATAGCCGAACGGCTATACTATTTTTTTAAAATTCAAATAAATAGTATAGCCGTGCGGCTATACTATTATATACATAAAAAGGACGGCCCAAGGCCTAAGCCCACGTGTGAAAGGGGCCTAAGCCCACGTGTCAAAGAGCCCTAAGCCATACTAATTTTTAAATGCAAAAATGGAGTATAGCCGAACGGCTATACTATTTTATTAAAATTCAAATAAATAGTATAGCCGTGCGGCTATACTATTATATATATAAAAAGGACGGCCCAAGGCCTAAGCCCACGTGTGAAAGAGGCCTAAGCCCACGTGTCAAAGAGGCCTAAGCCATACTGATTTTTAAATGCAAAAAAAGAGTATAGCCGAACGGCTATACTATTTTTTTAAAATTCAAATAAATAGCATAGCTGTGCGGCTGTACCCGTCCTTCTTCTTTGCTTCTTTGTATCCGTTCGGCTATACTCCTTTTTAAAAAAGAAGCAAAGAAGTAAAGCCCCCCCTTTTTTTAAGGGGGGAGAGAACGGGTACAGCCGCACGGCTATACTATTTTTTAAAAAATTCAAAAAAATAGTATACCCGTGTGGCTATACTATTATACATTATAAAAGGCTGGGCCATGGCCTAAGCCCACGCGTCAAAGAGGCCTAAGCCCACGTGTCAAAGTGGTAAAGTCATACTATTTTCTAAATGCAAAGACGAGTTTCGCCGCACGGCTACACTATTTTTTTTTAAATTCAAAAAACAGTGTAGCCAGGCGGCTATACTATCATATATATATATATATATATATATTCATATATATATATATATATTTATATATATAAAGGCCGGCCCATTGCCTAAACCCACGTGTCAAAGAGGTAAAGCCATACTATTTTTTAAATGCAAAAAGCGCGTATAGCCGTCCGTCTATACTATTTTTTAAAAATCAAAAAAATAGTATAGCCGCGCGGCTGTACTATTATACATATAAAAAGGCCGGCCCATGGCCTAATCCCACGTGTCAACGAGGCCTAAGCCATATTATTTTTAAATGCAAAAGGCTAGTATAGCCGCACGGCTATACTAGTTTTTTTAAAATTCAAAAAAGGTATAGCCAGGCGGCTCTACTATTATATATATATATATATATATATATATAAAAGCCGGCCCATGGCCTAAGCCCACGTGTCAAAGATGCCTAAGCCCATGTGTCAAAGAGGTAAAGCCATACTATTTTTTAAATGCAAAAAGCCATTTTGGGATCCACATTGTTGACTTTGCAACAAATCCATCTAAGAAAAATGGATGGAGAAAGGCAACAATCCAAAAATGATAAAAAAGATATTCAGAACATATATCTTAATAAACTAGTTATGGACAGATAACAAACATTCCACAAGTTCAGGCTCCTAGAACATATCAGGTAAAATAGGATCAGCAATGGACATTTCCCCAAGTGCTTTTAAGTATGGAAGATAGATTTTTCTGTATTTCTCGGACCCTCTCAGGTATGGATGCCTCCTCCTTTGCAGTCCTTCCTTTGTCCAGCACATCAAAATGATTGTAATGCATGCTACTAATAAATTCATAAAGTAAAAAACAAAGAGAGATTTCCAGTGGAAAAAGTACATATGCAACAATAACTCTCCAGGTTTCTTTGCAGACTTCCCAGTTTCCCTTTACCTGTACAACCATTGGCTGCCTCTACTTTTGCAGAATGATTAGAACCACCATGGTTTTGGGAAGAAAAACAAATGCAACAGCCAAAAACAAGCGCAGATTTAATCCGATCATCCCCTTCAAGATCACCGACACATTCCCCTTGTTCATAAGTTTCCACCAAAACAGCATGATGCACAAATGGGCAGCTTCCCTTGGAAGATCAACTTGAGACATGATAAAAACTGCCAACTGCTGTACACTCTCATCCAATCTCCACCACTTTAAAGCAAGAATGAAGTTTGAAAGTTCTGCTACCAAATTGATTATAACAAAATCTCTCGTAATCGATTCACAAACACCAGGATGCCTAACCTTTACGGCAACTACTATGGGCTTCACCTGTTGACCAGCGCCATGCACTTGAGCAATACTTCCAGATGCCACTGGTTTCTCTTCAAAATTATCAAAACTCTGTGGGAGCTTGCGGCCAAACGCTCGTTCGATAGTTTTTCTTCGTGTAGGCAAAGCTATGTTCAGGAGCTTTGGCGATTGAATCATCAGAAGAAAAAAAATTTTAATTTTCCGCCTAGGCGGGATTGGGGCTTTATTTTATTTTAAATAATTTTTTATTATAATTTTTAGATTTTTATTTTCCAGGTTAAATTTTAATGCTTTTAAAACCCCCAGTAGTAGATAATAAAAAAATATTTCTTTAAATGATATTCCTAGTTGAAAACATTTATTTTCTATTTGTTGGCAATTTCCGACATGGCCCCATACACGACTCGAAACCGACACTACTAAAATTTGTAGAGTGTAGAGTGTCCAAATCCCTTTTTCCCCGTACGTTTTTCTTTGCAATTCAGATCCTTTCCCCTTTGATAAACATGGAAAAAGGAAGCTGGGAAAACAGGCAATACAAAATATTCAAAGATGTAATATGAAAAGGCAAAATAATTAGCAGCACAGTCACTAACATTTCATATATGGTTAACATTCATATATTGTTTTAGAAAATAAGAACCACCTTAGCAAAGCAAATATGCAACAATTATCCGACGGCAAGTTGCGGCCATCAAATAAGGGTCAGACTCAGCACAATCTTAAAGATAGGGAGTTGCTCTCATCAATTTACAGAACTCATGTGATTCATGTCACAGTTTCAGCCACTTTGGCTTAACAGGTTTTTTCTCTGCAGGCTTCTTCTCTTGAACAACAGGAGGTGATGCCTCTGGTATCGTTTCTGGTGCAGATTCAACAGGCTCTGCATGTTTAGTGAGGAGTTCCAAACCTTTCAAAGACATGATCTCTTCCTGAAGGAAGGGACCTGACTTGGCATCTGAAGCACCATCTGCTGGACATGACAATACAATAATCAAACATTTTCACATTAGCCATTGCTATTACAATCAAAAGATATATATCATTACATCAGTGAAATAATTTTCGGGTAAAAGTTCTGATTCCTCTGCCGTCACCGCAGACGGGCAACCCCATAATCATAGAGAAGAGTCTCCATTGAGAATATTTCATTTTAAGTTATCAGACCAAAAAGCATGTGCTAACCTTTTGGTATATTATATGAAAAATACACAATTGCACCAGGAACAAAGCCAGCAGAGTAAAAATCCTGTGACGTGTCTTTTATCTGCTTCTTAGGAGGAGTAGTATCTGCATCAGTAAATGTTAGAATCTATTGCATAATCATACATGGAAAATTCAATATTTTGATTTACTCTGCATACATATGTAGAATGGTAATTCTGGTCGAGCAACTACTTTCGTGAGGAGATCAACCAAGCTCTGAACTGTTTCTGATGGATGAAAAGTGGCCTCTAACGTGTGATTATCAGGAAATCGAACCCTGATCACAGTCTGCATACATCACACATGAACTTAACAAATAGATAAAAAGCGATTATACGACTAATTAAGAATTGGAAAAGGTTATGCATCCGATGATGATGGGACAGAATTGATTCTATACAAACAACAATAGAAACAATCACTATAACAAGGAGAAAAGAAAGTCATAATAAAGGGTATAGCAACCACCTTTGTTATCCTTGACCTGCGGGCTGCCTGTTCTGCCTCTTTAAGCTTTCGTGTTTTTAGAACCTTATCTGTTCATATTGCATTAATGAAGTATAGTAAGTATAAATACCATAAGAATACCTCCAATTGCATGTATCAGTATAAGTCTTTGAATGTGTAATTAAATTCCCAATAGTTTATCAAATTTCGTTCATGTTATTAAGTTTTTTAGAATAAAATACTTGAGGCATTGACAAGACTTCCAATAAGCAAGAAGATTATGTTTCCCATTAAAATATTCGCTAGCATATTATAGAACTTGAACACCGGCCACTACACGGGAAAGATTTTATTTTCCCCCTAAAATTATAAATGATATGGTTTCTGTCACTTACCTTCCTTTTTGGCATTCATAATCCGATAATAATCCTCTGCTGTAAACTCAAAAAATTCATCTGTCTCCTCTGCCAAACAAAAAATAATGAAAAGAAAAAAATTTCTATCAGGCATCTCAATATGCTTGCTTCCACAGTTAATCCAAAATATAAAAAGCTATAAGCTGAATGGTTTGGCCTAGCATAGTTGAATTGCTTCATACCAGTAACAGACTCCTCCGTTTGCGAAGAAGAAGCAGCTGACGTTTCAAAAACACGAATTTCTCTCCCGAACTTTTCTTTTGCTGCTGTGAGCTTGGCCTGAACTTACCCCGACAAAACGAAAAGGCAAAAGTAAATGTAATATCACAACATCAGGTAAAGAAGGATCCATCTAACGTTCAAATTAGAATCATCTCAATTCCAAAATTGGTATTTGGTACTTTCACTCACCGCACTCATATGACGGAGTGAATAGCGGTGGTTTGTACCAATGATTAGTATATACTAACACAGCTATTACAATGTGTACTTGTGATTTTGTAGTTAGTTACAAAGCTACTACGCACTGACTTCATTGAAGACTTGGAAGTACAAGAAGCACACAAAGCACTTGCTCGGAATTGCAATGGGAACCAACAAAAACCAAAAATACCAAAACCTTGGCCGCACCAAATTCAACTCGTCCTTTTTAGTCTGTTGATGAGAAGTATTTATTGCCACAGAACCTCAAGCATAAGATTACACAGAATCTTGTTCTTGTTCTTGTAGTTGCAAAAAATAAAAATAAAAAGAAACAAAAAAGAAACCAGGGAAGTTGCACTAGACCCACAACTTAGAAATAGGCAACGATCACTAATCGAAAATTAAAGCTCAAATGATCCATTATATACAAAACCCAGATCGACCCAGTAGCAAAACGAATACCAAGAGAGCGAAATCAAGATAATATATATACTCGTGATTGAAAAGGCAGGGACTTGGGTAAAAACCTTAGCTTCTTCAGCTTCCATGGGATCAATATTGGTGAACCTCCTTCGTTTCAAGGAAAATTGAGAAGAAACATCAACGATCATCAGCGACACTCCAAGAAATCCCAGAAGCAAAGAGACAGAGGGATCCGATAAGAAAGTTCTCTCTCTGTATAATATAGGTTCGCCGTTTGCGGTGTGACTTGTTTTTTTATACGTATGACAGATACACTGCTATTCCTTTCCTCTTTGGGAGGCCTTCCTACAAGATACAGAGTAAGTTTGCACGAGTAAAACAGTAAACGTTTCCAAATTACCGCTGTAAAATGTTCCAAAATACTGCCAGCACAACATCTTCTGGGCCTGCAAGCCCGTCGTCTTGTGGGCCTAAAATCTAGTAAAGGTTTAACTATTTGCGCCCTTGGAAATTGCTTTTATGCAAAGCCGATTTTGCCTAAATCTTTTATTGGGCTTTTGGGACAAATGCGATTGATTATATTTAGCTGCATATAGACAGGCACATTTAATTTAAATTGGGTGGCCTGCTATAGGCATCATTATGCTTTTAAAAAAAGCAAACAAATTTATCAACTATAAAAAGCTTTGGGATGAATCACTTCTTCACAACACACCAATGTAGTTTGTCGCTCACCAAACTTTTCTTTTTATCATATAAACCTTTACCTTTACTCATTCCTTTGTCTTCAATGAAGCCATCTCTTATTTAGGGATAAGTTAGCATTCAAGCTAAGCAAAACGTGCAATCAAAGTCAATCCCAAAAGCATCATATATCATTTAGTGTTATTAATTCCTCCCCACCTTCAATTAAGCTAATCACCTATCTCTTCATTTGATGGTACTAATTATGGCAAAGTTTTTTTTTTTTTCTTTTAAATAAGTGATAAGTATATTATTGATGAGTAAACAAAAATATAAAGCAACTATGTGTCGAATATGGGTAAATCTTCTCCATATATCAAATTCAACAAAAGTGTCAAGTCTTACAAAACTACATAATTTCTTTCACAATTTAAAAAAAAATAACTTTCGCAAGGGGTTTGTAACTCAAACGATTAAGAACATTAACCCCTACACTCAATATTCTGAGTTCGATTTCTCCCTCCCCAATATTGTTTATTTTAAAAATAAAAAAAAAGACTTTCTTTTGGAGATCCTATTGAATCACTAGCACCTTACTTAGCCAACTCAATAAAAAACAAGGTCAACCTATCAAGCTATTGTACATTGGAGGTCCATTGATCATCCAACCACTAAACCAGTTGTGGATTATTTCGGCTCATTAACTTATGTCTTGTCCTGTGTTTGATCTTACATTTTATCATCAATTTTACAAGAATAATGCTACACTTATCACATTTTTATTCCACATTTCTATCCCACATGATGTGGCATGTCCATATTATATGCCACATCAATTAAATCAATGAAGTGTATTTTAATTAAGGCAATTAGAAAAACAAATACTGGAATAAATCATAAAAGAAAAGAAAATATTAAATAATTTTAATTGATGTTGCTGTCCACCTCAGTTGTCACATAAGATGGTATAAGGATGTGATATACAAATGTGGTAAGAGTAGCATTATTCCGTATATTCTCATGTGCATGACTATTTTATTTATTTATTTATTAAAGTCATAAACCCAAACAAAAAATGAATTTATTGAGATTGAAACAAAAAGAAAAGCCAATAAGGTGTCAGTGAGTACATAGCTTACAGTGGTTCGGCGGAGCATGCTATCATCCTCACCAACAACCAGATGACGACACCTAACGATTTGAAGGTGGCCGGCAATAGTTTCATTTCATTAGCCCACGTCAGCACCTTTCAAATTCCTCAACCGGCTACGTGACTGCTTTACCGTTCCTCCGGGCCCATCAAACGGCATAATAAAACACAAAGCCACTACAGCAAATCATTATTTAAAAAAAAAAACAAAATTGAATTCTTAAACAAAAGTCCCTACACATTTCCATATTAGAAAATTAACCCCAACTTATTCAAACTGAGACGCGTTTCAATCAAAAAACTTCCTCAGGGACCTGCATTTCAAAAACCTTCCGATCAAAACAAAAGCAAAAATAACCAAAAAAAAATCAAAAAGAAAAAAGGAAGAAACAGAACCGGAGGCAGAGAGAAGCAAAAAAGCGAAACAGAGAAGGAGAGAGAGAGAGAGAGGGGGAGGGGTTCAGGTTTGTGGGGTTGTTGGTGATGACTATGGACAGAGAGAAGGAGAGAGAGATAGAGCTAGAGAGTGCAATGTACACTAACTGTTTGCTATTAGGGTTGGATCCGGCCATTATCGGACTCGGAGGCTCCAATGCCACTCCTCGGGTAGGATTCTTCCGCCACTCTAACCCTAAATTGGGCGAACAGCTGCTCTACTTCATTCTCTCTTCTCTCAGAGGCCCAATTCAATCCGGCAAGGTACAATCTCGATTTCCTTCCCTGTATGCTCCACCCATATTTACACTGATGATACATATACTATATTTGAAATTCAATTTCTTTGCATATATGTGTTTGTGTCTTCGTTTTACTGTCTTCCACTTTGCATCATGTCCCTAACGTTTTGAGATCTTTCAGGATTTCGATAAGGTCTGGCCAATTTTCGATTCCGCTCAATCGCGGGATTTTCGTAAGGTAAATTCGACTATTCCACTTTTCTTTGGTGCTTCTAGTTTTAATTTTCTTTTCATTTAATCATTGGGATGAGATGATTTATTGGTGGATTTTTTTAATAATTAGGTTGTGCAAGGGATCATTAGTGAGCTCGAATCGCAAGGGGCGCTTCCTAGGAGCAATTCGAGGGTTTCATCACTTGCTACATGTTGCGGACCCAGGTTGGTTGATGATACTACTCGTTGTTTTTATCCGCATTTTTTTAATGTAAATTTTTTTGCCTTTAATATTGAACTTTAAATGTGGAATTGGGCTTCATTGGTGAGAAAATTGACTAAGATATGAAATTCACATATATACCGTAATGTTGATTGCTTTCTTAGTTTGACCGAGGTTCATAGTTTTGTTGGGCTCACTTCCCTTTTTCATTTAAGTGAGAAACAATTTGCCAAACTAATGTAAGAAAAATGTAGTTATATTTAACAGTGAACTTGTTTTCCCCCCAATCAGCCAATTGATGATATTAAAATTAATGATTTATGCTTAAATGTTGTTGAAGTTCCTCTTAGGGCTCGTTTGGGAGTAATTATGGATAGGCCAATAATCACTTCTATGTGCTTCTCCACACAATCGCTTAAAATCACTTAAAGTGATTATATGGAGAATCACGTGGGAGGTGCTTCTCCCCATAAGTGATTATGTCCTTCTGAAAATCATTCCCAAACGAGCTCTTAAATGAAATGACTATATCTTGTGTAGACTCATAGTTTACAATTTTATGGGTTTTCTAATGATAATGGGTTTGGGTCTTTATCATTGCAATTATGGTTGGTAAATCATAAGCTTCATGTGTTGACTGCAGGTTTGTAGAACTTCTGTGGCAACTTTCTTTGCATGCTTTGCGAGAGGTTCATAGGCGAACATTTTCAGCTGATGTAGCTTCTAACCCACTTCCGGCATCACTGACGGATGTAGCCTTTTCACATGCAGCTACTTTACTTCCTGTTACTAAGGTAGGCTTGACCTACACTTACAATATTAAAGCACGCATAAGTTCTGTTACCGATGACATTTGAAATTGGGTTCCCAAATTATGATATTATGAGCTATTGACATGTCCATAGAGTTTTTCCTTTCGATAAAATTCTTTGATGAATTTTCAGGGTTTAATGAAAATCTGCATTTTTCTGTGTGAGTTTTCTTCTGTAGACTGCTTAGTTGGCCTTCAATAGCAGTTATTTGAACTTATTATCTTGTACAGGCTAGAATAGCACTTGAACGAAGAAGGTTTATTAAGAATGCTGAAACAGCAGTACAGAGACAGGCCATGTGGTCCAATTTGGCTCATGAGATGACTGCGGAGTTTCGTGGTCTTTGTGCTGAAGAGGTATAGGGGTAACTCACATTTCGACGAGCAACTTTTTGTAGTAGAAGCTTACTGGAAATTTTTAGAAATTTTCAGTTCACCTACAACTTTACAATTTGTATTCTGACGCGTCTCTGTGTAAAACATGAATCTCAGGCTTATTTACAGCAAGAGCTGGAAAAGTTACATGACCTTAGGAACAAAGTGAAGTTGGAAGGGGAACACTGGGATGACCTTGTTTCTAGTTCGAGTCAGAATTCCCATTTAGTATCCAAGGCTACTCGTTTGTGGGAGTCTATATTAGCCCGTAAAAGTGAGTACAAATCTTCATGGTTCCTTTATCAATTTCTTAGGTTTTATGTGTTATCAAATTGTGTAACGTGATCACCATTATGTGTAGGTCAACATGAAGTTCTTGCTTCAGGCCCTATTGAGGATTTAATAGCTCACAGGGAGCATAGGTAATCTACCATCGGGTATCATTTTGACATCACCGGAGGCAATTCACCAACTCACCTTTGCATGCAATTCTTTCTAGGTACCGCATCTCTGGATCTTCTTTGCTTGCGGCTATGGATCAGAGTTCTCAGGTTCCTTATGGAGATGTCTTATCTGTCCAGTCTGGTGATTTTAATCCAACGCATGTGGATGACAAAGAAAAAAATGATGGATCGTATGTCAATGTTAATAGAGAAAAGATGAAGAGCAATTCAGATTCATCCCATTCACAAGTAAATGATGAAGCACTTCATCGAGCAGATGAAAGAAGTGGAAGAGTCCACCCAACCGTTGACGTGGCAGAAATTATCAGGCGTTGGACACATGCTTTACAGCGTATTCATAAACAGTCGCTTCATATGGTATGCTACTTTGTATATGCTCATGATATTGTTGGATAAAAGTTTAGAAAAGCTTAGTGAATTGGTGTTATACAATGGTAATTCATAGGCAAAAGCTAATGAGGGAGAGGGTCCAGAAATTTTAAGAAGTGCACATGATGGCAGTTCAAGCGGTCATGCTGAGTCTTTAGCTGCAACTCTTGCTGAACACCAGCAACACTTGGTTAGCTTTCAGGTAATGCTTATGGTTTAAAAGTACTAGTTAGATCTGAAGTGCTACCAGCTTCCCAGTTTCAACTTCATGTAGAACCAATTCGTATCTGATATATGTGGCATTTGATGGTGTATTTGTACATTTCATGGGTGTTTAAATTCCATGGAAATATTTATCATTCTTCCTTATAAAGTTATACCATGTAATCAGGGGACAAGGGAGTCTTGTAATAAATACAGACCTTCCTAGTTGATCCAAATATGTGAAGACTTGTATTATTTAGAGAGCTTTTTGATATTGCAGTTTTCCTTATAGCGACCAAAGTTTTAGAATTGTTTGATGTTGCATTAGAATCAACCGTTTTTAGGTGAACCAGGACTGTTTGAGAATAAGGGGTCAATTTCTCCAAATGCTCTTTGACCCATCCCAGAATAAATGTGTTATTTGAGCAGTCTGTTGTTTAAGCGAATCAATTAATACTCTGACATTCCTTCAAATATAACCTCAATGAAGTATGTTGATTTGAGCTTTTCTGTTGGTAGGAAGGTGTGGGATAGTGAATGTTAAAATGCTTGGATTTCTATTACTGAATAGACATCATATGACTGTCAATAAAAGTGAGATGATTCATGCACATGCCTTTCTTGAATGCCCCTTATCTCTCATGCATAATATATTTGTCATGACTTTGCTTTCCTGATTCTATGCTGAGATTTTCCAATTCATAACTTCTATAGGTTCTCATTAATCAACTGAAGGAAGTTGCTCCGGCAATACAAAAGTCAATATCAGAATGTACAGATAAAGTAGATAGCATTTCCTCTAGTCTGCCTCCAATGACCAAACATCCTGGTCGCTCAACCTCACCTATTCAAGCACAGAGCAGTGGAAGGACATTGGTAATACACCACACCTATTTTATGCAAAACTTAATATCTACTAAAACCTGTCTCACCTTGAATTACTGCAGTCTACAAGTGATGTACTGGTCTTTTTTTCCTTTGTAATAATTCAGGAAAGCAACACTGATGATGTGGCTGAGGTGACTTCAAAATTGTCTACCTTTCAGCTCGAAAAGGTGTCAGCTAGCCCTACTTTAAAGCTCCCACAGTTGTTTACCTTGACTCCTAACTCTTCTGGGAAAGGTGCAAGTATGAATAAGCGCCCTGCTTCAGCTGCTCAAACAAATCAAATAGAGAACTTTTCTGAAAGGAAATCTGTGGAGCAGCCTATATCAAATAATCACATAGATAATCTACCACAAGGTCTGCTGTGTGTGCCTTGCTTCTCAAATTCTCATTGCATTATAAGCGTGTTGTCTTGCTCAAGGCATTTCAAATTATATGTGGATTGGGAATTGGTTTTTGATTTTGATTTTCATGTTATGCAGATAGTGATAATTATTTTGTCCAGAATCTAAAGAGATCTGTCAGAGAAGCTGCTCTGTCACGGAACTCCTTAAATTCCGAATCATCACGAGGCAGCCATTCTGATGAAAGCTCTGAGCATTTCTTTTTACCTCTTTCCTCATCTGGGTTTTCTCGTCAAGGCCAAGAATCTAAAGGGGTTTCCTTGAGGAGTAAAAGGTTTGCATCTCAGACAGAGGCTTCCTTGCTTGAAAATCGTGCTTCTGATGGTCATATGGAGAGTAAATGCGCCGAATTATCTCAAGTTTTGAACGGTTTAGATTCACTTGATGATTATGACCAAGTAAATGGGTTTCTTTCGGCTACGGGTTCAAACTGTGCTGCTTCGGACACACAAAGATCATTTTATGACTTCGAGGAAGCTCAGGAGCAGGTTTTCTCACCTCCTTTGCTAATGGATTCATCACTGTTAGCGGATTATGAGGACTTGCTTGGTATGTTGCTCCAGCCACTACTATTTCTGTTTGTAGGCTGTTATATGTACAGATTGTTATCGGTGGATGACTTCATTTTGTTATTAAGTGCCTTTGCAGTTCCAAGTAAATGGTTCATCTCTGATGGTTCAGGCACTAGATTTTCTAGTTTATATCGTTAACCCTTGGGGATATTAATAGTGAGGTCAATCACCACATGACCTCTATCATGCATACAAGATGGTTTATATCACATCTCACAGACACACACAAGGACACATTGGGAGAAGTTTGTTTAAACTTCAATGCTCAACTTCAATGCTCTTTTTGTCTCCTTTAGTTTCTTCCCATTGAGAGAATTTTGCTTTACTCTTTTTGCAGCACCACTTTCAGAAACTGATACAGCATTAATGGAGCACTGACATTGAATATTGAGCAACCTTAATTCTTGGTTGAGGAGATATTTGGTCGCTGTGATGGTTTTGGTTCCATTTCTCGGGACACTTTCCACTTCCCAAGTAATTGTTGACATGCTTGTATGATTTATTTCATGTTCTGTACATTTTCATCCTCCAGCTCAGCACAGTGTTTGGGGGGGACTATGAACCTGCTAGCAGTGCTGTTGTACATGCATGACAAATGCTTGGAGATGATTGTATTGTGTTGAAACTCCTACCTGGATCTTAGAACCCTAAAATCCAAAGCCCCAAGCTGATTGTATCATGCTGCAGACAAATTATATGGGGTGATTTTGTCCACGGATGCTACAAAAACTACCTCATCTGACTGCTTGGTGGATATAAGTTAAAAAGAGGGTGAATCACGCACGTGCAGTTCTTATTAGCCCGAAGGTGTGCATCAATACTTCTTTCTTTGAGTATCAAGTTTCAGTTACCTGACAAGATTGATTGTTGGTCTGATTTATATGTATCTGATTAATCTGACATAAATGTAAGTTGCTGAAACAAGAGAATTGAGAAATTGTTGTTGAACCATAGGATAGTTTTTTCGTCGTCTTCATTATTCTTTCGGTAGGGTATATTTCTGTTAAAATGCTGGAATTGTGAGTATCAAGTTAGTCCATTTTGTCTTCTTTCTTGGCCTTCTTAATATGTGTCATTTCACTTTTTTATTTGTGGAGGAAACTGGTTGCCTGTTTGAGGGGGTGGCGGTGGGCAACAAGAAGTGACCCCTGTTGAGACAGAAACGAACGAAAAAAGCTTCACCTATGAATTATGATCATTAATGAGCTAATCTATTATCAACCAAATCCATTTAAGAAACTAATCACAACTCCATATAAGAGTGTCCGCAAACGGCACCGTTTATGCGGGAAAAAGTCTCAGAAGCGCTCAATGGATTCAAGACCAAAGCTAGCCCGTTAAAAGATATGAGCAAAAGCTTCGACGTCGGCCCTCGGTTAGAGTGTACAGGGACATCTCATTCTGCTTTGCCAACTGCTAAACGTTATGATGATTTTTTTTAAAATATAGTATATTGCGCAAATACCATTTCAACCTTTCCCTTTCCTCCCCAAAGACTTTGTCCAAGCCAAAGTAGATTGGAAGGTTAATTTGGTCAAATGGGATCTCTCTGGACTCTCGTCGTCTGGAGTGAATCAAAGCGAGGAACAGTTTTTGAGGTTGAAAATTGAAATTCCTGAGGAAGTTAAAAAGAAATAAACAAATATCAATAATTATGCTCTCTTTTTTTCTTCCTTTTTAATCAACCATAATATTATTATTATACTCTTCGAGTGCAAAAGATAATGGTGTATCATCATGTATGTATATATTATCAAATTATCAATTACAATAATTACAGTTTCAGCTAACGAAAAAAGAACGAAAGAAATCATCCAACAACAACAGCTTACAGCCGCCAAAGATTGCTGTTCTTCAACACCCACCACCCCCCCACCCCCACCCACCTTTCTATTTCTCTCTATCTCAAAGGAAACAAGAAGCACCAGCTCAACTATCTCTGTAAGTATCCACAAACATTCATTATTTTCTCCATAATTTGCTCTCCATTGCATGTTTCCAGCTAAAATTTCCCAGAGACTCAGTCCTGTATATTATTATGTAATAACTTTTCGTATTTTGGGTTTGCAAATTTTGCATGTTAAACTTGTTGGAGAATGCCAAACGGGTTTTTCCTTTTCGAATAGATCATACCCGGATCTTGTTCTCTTCTGATCCAGCTGAATTGCTTGTCAATCTTGGTGAAGAGAGGCAAACATTCAGTATGTTTTTCGTTTTTTGTTTGGGTTAAGCTCAAGTCAAACTTTCTAATCTTAGATACAAATTTGATGGTTTTCTACATCTGGGTTTCCCGATATAGGTCTCGATGTTTACTTTTACCTAAGCAAACTACGGATTTTGCTTTGGGTAATGGATCAGAGATCAGAAGTTAAGCAAGCTGCGGTTTTTGCATTGTTTAGTTGATTAGAAATTTCCAGTTTTTTGTATTCTGTTTAATTTTCAGCTCGGAATGGCTTTATATGCAGCTTTCTTCTCATCTTCCGTGGGTGTGATATCTCTGCCCCGGATTTCCCCAATTGGCTCAGAACGTTTCTTTTTAATAAGGGGAAAGTCCCCTGTCTTTACCAAGGAAGAACACAAGAAGCTTATAGCCTGGGTTCTTGCTTCATTGCACTGAAATTTGGTTTAATAATTCTGGGATTTTCTTCCCTAATTGGAATTGTGTCTCTCCTCTATCACTGATGCTGTAGTTGCTCTAGAAGTTTGATTTATCACTGTGCTCTGAAGTGCACAAAGAAGGGCTTCTTTTGTCATTTAAGTTATGATCAAACAGATACTTAATAGGCTCCCGAGGAAGCCCTCTAAGTCAGCTGAAAATCGTGAAGGAGGATCTTCTAACTCTTCTTCAAATGCTTCCACCAGTTCAAGAAGCGGCTCTTTAGCAAGTAGCAGATATGTGAATTCGGGTACTTCATCTCTTTCGGGCCCTAATTCTACTCCAAATTTTGGAGTAAACGTGAATTCAAAGCTTAATGGGAACTCATTGGCTTCTCCATATGAGGCATTGCCTAGTTTCAAAGATGTTCCAAATGCAGAGAAGCAGAACTTATTCATAAAAAAGTTGAACTTGTGTTGTGTTATCTTTGACTTCAGTGACCCAACAAAGAACCTCAAGGAAAAGGACATCAAGCGACAGACATTGGTAGAGCTTGTGGATTACATTGCTTCTGCTAATGGGAAATTCTCAGAAACTGTCATGCAAGAAATTGTAAAGATGGTGTGCGTAAATTTATTTAGAACACTCACTTCTCCACCCCTCGAAAACAAAGCTTTAGAGGCCTTTGACTTAGAAGAGGAAGAGCCCTCAATGGACCCAGCATGGCAACACTTGCAAGTTGTGTATGAATTCTTCCTGAGGTTTGTGGCATCACCTGAGACAGATGCAAAGTTGGCTAAGAGGTACATTGACCACTCATTTGTTCTCAGGTTGTTAGGTCTTTTTGATTCAGAGGACCATAGAGAGAGGGATTACTTGAAAACGGTTCTGCACCGCATCTATGGGAAATTTATGGTGCACCGCCCATTCATCAGGAAAGCTATCAACAACATCTTCTATCATTTTATTTTTGAAACTGAAAAGCATAATGGGATTGCAGAGCTGTTGGAGATTTTGGGAAGTATAATAAACGGTTTTGCTCTGCCACTGAAAGAAGAGCACAAACTCTTTCTTGTTCGAGTGCTTATTCCACTTCACAAACCCAAATGCATACCCTTGTACCACCAGCAGTTATCTTACTGCATTACCCAATTTGTGGAGAAAGACTGCAAACTTGCGGATACAATAATCCGTGGTTTACTAAAATATTGGCCTATTACAAATAGTTCTAAGGAGGTCATGTTCTTAGGGGAGCTGGAAGAAGTTCTAGAAGCAACTCAGCCTGCAGAATTTCAACGCTGTATGGTACCTTTGTTTCGCCAAATTGGCCGATGCTTGAGCAGTTCACATTTTCAGGTGGGTAGTTCACCACTTTCATCTGTTTTCTACTTGCTAGTTTCCTCTATTCTGTAGAGTCCTGTGTAAATCTTTATAATGTGAGAGGTAGTGATGAGCAGTAGCAGTATGTCAGTTGAGTTATATGAACTTGTTGTGGGTGGTCAAATACTGAGCTTTCTGGAATGTTTGTTCGTGTAGTTCGTATTACACATCGTTTTCTTTTGGTGCCGATATAGCGATTATATTATGATGGAGAAAAATGATATTTTACTAACGTTTATTGGTATATTTCTTCTAAAGATGCACCTTAGGCATTTCAAAATTTGAAACCTTAGATCTTAAGATGCTGGTTTGAGTTGTTCTCTGGCAGTACCCGCATTTAGTCTATTCTGGAGTTTATTAAATTTCTCAGATTATTTACTGAAACCCATAGAGCAAATGAGAAAGACTTCTTGGTTAGTTTTGTGTCCTACTTTGAAAGGAAATTTCTGGTCATAGCTAAGTCAGTTATGAATGATCTCAAGCCTTTTGTACATAGAAGGAAAAAAGTTATGTGAAATGTATGGAATAAGAAATAGATATTTGCCTTAATTTACTTTTCTACTTTAATGACTTCAATAAATGAGTCCTTCTCATGTATCCAGTTGGCCCTTAATTTGCAGGTGGCAGAGAGAGCTTTGTTCTTATGGAATAATGATCACATTGCCAACCTAATCAAACAGAACCGCAGTGTCTTACTGCCAATCATATTCCCTTCATTGGAGAAAAATGCAAGAAACCACTGGAACCAGGCAGTACAGAGCCTGACTCTAAATGTCCGGAAGATTTTCTCTGATATTGACCCTGAGCTTTTTGAGGAATGCTTGCTCAAATTTCAGGAAGATGAAGTACAAGAGAAGGAACTTAATTTGAGACGTGAAATCACTTGGAAGCGTTTGGAAGAGATTGCTGCCAAGAAAGCTACAAGCAATGAAGCAGTGCTTGTGTCCCCCAGAAAAGCCACCGGCAAACCTTCTGGCTAGCAAGTTTGAGATTCCCTACAATGTGATTACAGTGATTTTGATATTCAAATTATTACGCAGACCATAGACTGACATTGCTGTATAAGTTCTGAGAAATCAATCTTCTTCTTCTTGGTTCCTCCGCTCTACCTGGCGAAATTTCGGGTTGTCAGGTGATCAAGTCACAGCACGGAGCATGCATGAATGGCTCAATCTGGAATACAATTGGCCCCCTTTTTGTTTACCATGTGGGGGTGTGGGCTGTATATATTTGATTTGGTGTAGAAGAACAAAGGGGTGACCCTGCCACACAGCCACAGCATGGTGTTGGAGGTGTGGTGAGTAAAGCTGGTCTCTTTGTCATGGGGGTTTTAAAGTTTCCGAAAAAAAAAAAGGGCTTGAAATTGACATATCTCTGTGGTTACATAATTTTGGATGATTTGGTTTAATAGAGACATCATGTCCTCAATCTTCAATTACTTGTATTGTATGTATCATCATCATCATACTATGTTGCTTTTGTGAATGGATCAATCCCAATACCACCTTCAATTTCAGAGTTATAAGTCAGAGTTGATGTTTCATTGTCACTGCAACTGCAAATGGCCATCCAACAATGACAAGTTTGGGCTTTAGGCTTTGGGCCTAGCCAACGCCTGGAAGACATCTAAATGTGTTAATCTTTCAAGTATGGACTTGAGCTGAGCTGGGCCGGCCAACTTGTTTCCACCTAATCGAAACAATAATTGAGCATTATTAATGATGGCCTACCTGTTGCTGACGAGGATATATTCTAATTGGTCCAGCTACACACCTGAACAAAAAAATATGAATTTATGTACAGAAAAATCTGACTAATAAATTCTGACCACTAAACTCATTGAATTTACCCATAACATGATGCAGTGCAAGAAGAAAAAGGAAAGTAACCTTATCTTCATATTCATAGTCCAGCCATGATTATCCAAATGTTTACTTTACTAGTAGGGGAGTGCTAGTAATTTTCTCTCAAACTTCTCTTTTGGACATTCTCCTATTTTTTATGACAAGTGTTACTTTTTTTTACACTAAAAACAATGTCATTAATGCATCACACAAATTAGTTTTTGTTTTCCAAATTTAGTCTTATTAAATGTATTAATTTTTTTTAAATAACAAACTAATTTTTTTTATATTTTTTTATAACTTTCTTAACACCTTGTTAAAAATTAAATAAGAAAATAAAAGCTGAAGTTTTTATTTTATTTTAATTTTTCCAAAGAGAACGCGTGTTTTGTTAAAAACAAAATAAAGATGATAACAGTGTCATGAAAAAAAATTTTAATTTTAATTTTTAAAAATATGACTTTTTTAAAAAAATTATTTATTTTTTAACAATGTGCTAAAGAAGTTATAACAAAATTTGAATAAATTGAAGGAAATATAAAAGCCAATACATTTTAAAAGGGTAAACTTGGAAAACACAAACTAAATTGTGTGATGCATTAATGACATTGTTTTAAATGTAAGGAAAATGACACTTGTCATAAAGGTAAGGGCGAAGGTCCAAAAGAAAATGTTAGAGAAAAGGTTGCTAGTATTTATCTTACTAATAAATGGATTGTCTTAGACTTCGGGTAAGGGTAACTGCTATTAACCACTTTGAATTATAATTTTGTGAAAAAATGTACTAAATATTTAAGTAAGTATACTGTTCATTAATTCCGAAATTCGTTGTCATCATTCAATTGAATATCACATAAAAGTAAAAAGATAGATTTTTAAGGATCTTATGGTCTTGATATTAGTATCAAATCAATGAAGACATAAAGTTAAACCGGATACATATTAAATTCCAGTGACTTTATTAAACTCATTTTCACGTAAGAAATTAAAAGTTATTAAACAAATGCTAATTAAGAAAAGAAAGGAGTTTAATCGAATTAAGCTTCAGGAAATTTACTTAAATGTGATGGGGATTGTAAATACATAGCTATAATAAATGTAATATTAATGAGGCAAGTATAATTTGGTGTTAATTAGTACACTTTTAATACGTGATTAAGAAATGGTTTCATAATGTGCATTTGTGCAGAAAGAAAGAAAAAAAAACATGATATCATGATCATCGATATGATTTGGTTTCATTCCCGTTTCCGAAGCAGACCCGTCGTCCGCCACCCACAATCCGTAAATGATCCGCTGCATGCAGCCCTATAATTCCAGTGCTACACCTTTACCGGTTATCACCGACCTCGAATAATCTGGCTTTATCTGATTGTACCCAACAGTCCAACTCCTTAAGCGTACAACTTAAAGTGACAGAAAGTACTTGATTGCGTAAAAACGAGCGACAGATGATAATAGCTCTTGTCACTACAGCCACCCCATTTCCTTTTTTATTTCTTTGAATTTATTTTTAAGGTAACAAGACAACAATTGAATCTAGAATTTTCCTTTTAAAAAATCAGAAAGAAAAAATGACAAAACATTTGAACAAGCCACAAGAGACAGCGTAAAGTTGCATGTGTGTCCCTCACGCACCTGCCTCTCTTCTCGGTCTAATCTCTCTCTCTCTCTCTCTCTGTCTCACGCCATTGAAGCATTCGAATTTAAGATTCAGGCTATCTCAGATTACAAAACCCTAATCCCATCCCATGTGATCCATTCACGGGAGATTAATCCCCAATCTCAATCCTTAATCTGCCATGAATTTACACTGATTTCCAGAAAACCCACAACATTTCTCATTTCCAGTCTCTGCAAATCGCACAGTTTGTAGAGGGAGAGAGACAGAGAGAAATGCCAAGCGTAGCTGTTAAGCTCTATAGCGTGTTCTTCAAGTTCCTCTTGAAGCACCGTTTGCAGAATCGGATCCAAACCCAGCCCGACGAGTTCAACCCTTTCGGCGTCACGTCCCGACCCGAAGAAACAATCGCCTCACCCAATCCTCTGTTCGACGACGGCGTTGCCACCAAGGACATCCACATCGACCCCTTCACTTCTCTCTCTATCCGAATCTTCCTCCCCGAGTCCGCTCTCAACCCACCCGAACCAGCTTCCAAGTCTAGGGTTACCGCTACGCCTAAACGATCCGATCTCAATCAGGGATCCAACCGAACCGATTCGGCCCGCCAGAGCCTGAACAATTTACCCGCCACCCCTTCTCGGCGCAACAGCTATGGCAATCCGACACTGTCCAATTTGGCGAAAAGCGAGCAGAGAAGGAACAGTTACGGGTGTAGCAATGACATAGAGAGTATGAATTTGATGGCGAACGCTGGCGTGGGAGTGTACAGAGGCTACTCGCCGGCCAATTTGACCAAGAACGGTCGAAAATTGCCGGTCATGTTGCAGTTTCACGGCGGCGGCTGGGTCAGTGGCAGCAATGACTCTGTGGCCAACGACATCTTCTGTCGGCGGATTGCGAAGCTGTGTGACGTCGTCGTTTTAGCGGTGGGTTATCGGCTTGCGCCGGAGAATCGATACCCAGCGGCGTTCGAGGACGGGTTGAAGGTGTTGAATTGGCTTGGGAAGCAGGCCAATTTGGCTGAGTGCAGTAAGTCCATGGGAGGCGGACGGAGCACTCTCGGCGGCATTACCGAGTTTAAGAAGGCCGATTCTCATCGGCATATCGTGGACACTTTTGGGGCTTCAATGGTTGAACCTTGGTTGGCTGCCCATGGAGATCCAACGAGGTTATAATCTTCTTCTACTTGCAACGTGACTATTATTATATTTAGATTCTAACTGAAATTTCTAATCTAGTGTGTTATGATTGATGATGATACATGAGTTTACAATTCTTGGTTCAGTTTGTGGATATTGCTGGAATATGATTTTCATGTTTGCATTGCCAGTGTTCAAAGTTTATAGGCATTTCTTTGGAGTTTATCAGATCCATGGGTTGATTTCTTGTAATAGGTTGCTAGTAGCTGAGTTTGCATACTTGTTTCATTTCCCAACTAAAATAATTGTTTAGGCTGGTTGCTGGTGGTGGCAATGCTTTAGTGTTTGAGTTAATTTCCATCTGAGGACTTCAATTAATGTCCACAGAGGCTGGGTCGATGTGCACTTGTGCGCATATAATAGATATAGAAAAGTTAATAGGGCTAATTTCAACTTAGAATGGCAAGGTATTGGTGGATGACTGGATTTTATCTTTCCATAGAGTTTTGATAAGCGTGGTTTTCTTCTAAAATATTTATGCTTTGGTTGGCCTGTTTGATACCTTGATCTGCTATATTAGATTACATGCTGGATTCATGTAGTTTGAGAGAAGACGCAGTTATCATTTTCCTCATAATTTGTTGCTAAATCTCAAGATTTCTTGATGACAAAAGTCAATAGTTTATGCAAGCAGGAGGGGTTGGAGTGGGATTTGTCTATGTTGATATAAGATAATCTTTGCTTTCTTGAGACTACTTCTATAATGTCTCAACCATAAACATTAAACTATTAGCATAGCAGAACAATTTATTATATAAGGATTAGATTAAGGCCTTAATATATGGTCCTATGCTGTCATGGGTTGGCTGTGGTTCCAGTTATCTTTAAACTTAAAACCTTTTTGCCTGCATTATTTATGCATTGAGCACTAAATATGACTTAGTTCTCTGTATTTTCTCATTCTGTATATATAGTATCTTCTGTTTGTTTTTGCTTTCCCTGTCTGGAAATTACGCTGCAAGCAGGCTACATTGCCAAATTTCTAACTTGCTTTGATATCATAAACAGATGTGTTCTCCTTGGTGTGAGCTGTGGTGCTAACATTGCAGACTATGTGGCTCGGAAAGCTGTAGAGGCAGGCAAGCTTTTGGACCCTGTCAAGGTGGTTGCACAGGTGCTGATGTATCCGTTCTTCATTGGAAATGTCCCCACTCATTCTGAGATAAGATTGGCAAACTCCTATTTCTATGACAAGGCAATGTGCATATTGGCATGGAAACTATTCTTACCTGAGGAAGAGTTTAGCTTGGACCACCCAGCTGCCAATCCCCTCATCCCAGACAGGGGGCCACCTGTAAGGCTCATGCCTCCGACCCTTACAGTGGTGGCAGAACATGATTGGATGAGAGACCGTGCCATTGCTTACTCAGAGGAGCTCCGGAAGGTAAACGTTGATGCACCTGTGCTGGAGTATAAAGATGCAGTTCATGAATTTGCAACCCTTGATATGCTTCTCAAGACCCCTCAGGCCCAGGCCTGTGCAGAGGACATTGCCATCTGGGTCAAAAAATACATCTCACTTCGAGGTCATGAGTTCTCATATTAGGTTGGAGACAACACACCCAATTGATGTTGCCACACGGTATAATCGGCTCTGCCCTGTGTATTCTGTTAGAAACTGAGCAAGAGAAAACCAGTATGCTGCCATTACCTGGGAGGCTGGAATGGATACTATATATTGTTTAGGTGGTTTCTGCCTCCTTTAGCACTTGGGTTGTTTCAGTTTCAAATTTACTTCTCGTGACCTTGTCATGTTCTGTGTTATTTGTAAGATAGAGAAGTCGCCTGAGAGTAGGATTTAGATGATGAGCCAGTGAGATGTACCCGCCTTTTTTCTAACAGGAGCGCCACATTCGGACGTTCTTGTGCCATTTTTTCCCTGTGCCTTACAATGTACTGTTTCTTATGAATAGAGTTCAGTTCTATTAATCAAATGCTCTCTTACTGTCTTTCACTCTCTATGAGGAGTTCTCTGTCTTTTCTTTGTTCTGTTGTCTTAGGCCGAAAGGCTTTTGGGATTAAAAGTTCAATGTTTTTGTTGTAAGCATTTTCTCGCTGTCCATCCACCAATTACCAATATTCTTAAAATACTTATGAATTTTAAAATTTCCTTGTTTTTTGTTCTTAAACATTTTTGTTAGCTATATAGAAGTAGACGGTGAAGGAAGAGACAAGTGGTGAAATTCCATTCCAAATACTTTTAGTTGCGTTTTTATGTGAATCCGAGCGAAACCTATGTTTTCTCGATTTCCTAAGTCGACATTGATTTGCGCTAGTGTTGTCCACGTGTCGGTGTTGGGAAAAACACAACTTCTTCTTTCTCGTACTAATAATAACTAGGCTTCGGATTTGAATCAGGGGATTTAATAACATAATTAATTATAATTAAGCGACGCACACAAAGATTATTTAGCCCTTATTTACAGCTACATTAATTTTCGCTAATGATTATTTACTACTTCACATGTTACTTAACTAACTTTTGCTACTTCTTTTTTTAAAATTAAAGTTTGAGTTTATGTATCTATATCTTTTTATAGAAAAAAAAAAATTTAAAACTTTTCCTTTAAGGAATCCGGCCAACCCCTTTTCCACCCGATCCGACCCGTGAAAGTGGTTCCTCTGTTTCTTTCCACTTTCTATTTTGGGCTAGAGTTTGAGATGTAGGTGCTCTTTCTCTCTCTAATCTGAATTCTAAGCTGCATCAGCTAACCTCTCCTTTGCATCTCCGATCCGGTAAGCCCTGGGTGTTGCTTTTCAGCTCCTTCTCTCAGATCTACTGCCTCATCTGTAAGTATTTTCAATCCAGCTTTCTCTCTCTCTCTTTTTATATTTAAATTTCTACAACGGATCTCCTTTTTTATTATATTTAATGCATCTTCTTCTCAATTATTGTGGAAACTGGTTCTGCTTTTTGAGCAACTCAGTTCATTAATGCTTTAATTTATTTTCTTTTTTGGTTGATTAATTAATGTTTCAATTTTGTTCTACAAGGAAAGTAAACGTTGAATTGTGGGTGAATGCGGGGAATCGGGCAATAGGTTTTGGGTGGTCTCACAAGTCGTGACAATGCAAGTGCAAGGCTTTAGAGCTAAATCCAGAGTAGCACTTCTCGTCGTCTTCGTCTTATGTGTTTGTTTCGCGGGGTTTTATGATTTGTTAAAGCCCGTTTCAAATGGATGTACCATGACGTACATGTATCCCACTTACATTCCTATTCCTACCACGACTGCTGTTTCACCGGCAAAGTACGGCTTGTATTTGTACCACGAAGGATGGAAGAAGATTGATTTTAAGGAGCATCTCAAAAAGCTAAGCGGCATTCCCATTCTTTTTATTCCGGGAAATGGCGGTAGCTACAAACAGGTAAGGAACCTCCGTGTTGTTTCTGCTTTCCACGCAGTTGGGATTGGTTGATGTCTCATTGAAATGCTCAATTTTGTATTTTTGTTGGCGAATTTGTCAGGAAGATTGTATCTTGTTGACAGTGGAATCTTACCTTTTATGTTTATTGCAAATTTACTATTTACAGGTACGTTCACTGGCAGCAGAATCTGACAGGGCATATCAAGCGGGACCCCTAGAGCGTACATTTTATCAGGAAGCTTCCCTAACTCCTGAAGAGGGCGGGGAGGAGATAGATGTAGCTTCCTTTCAGTTACCCAACCAATATGATTCCAGGTTGGACTGGTTCACAGTGGATCTTGAAGGAGAACATTCTGCTATGGATAGTGCTATACTTGAAGAACATGCAGAATATGTTGTCCACTCCATTCACAGGGTCTCTCTCTCATTATTTTCTTCCAATTGCATACGAATATGACATCTTTGATCTTTTAATGCATCATATTACATATTCTGAATATTGCCTTAAGAGGTAGTGTTATCAAGAATTAAATGACACAGAAATATGACATGCGCTTCTCTATGTTGGATTTCTGGTGGAACAACATTCAACAGAATGTGTTTTATAATGTAATTATCTATATTTAAGTTCCACGTTTCAGATAGTCCAAATGCTTGTTTTCATCCTCTACATGATCCAATCCCGTCCAATTATGAGGGGTCACAGAAACTGTCAACTTTAACCAAATAACAACAATTGGTGTTGTATGCTTTGGTAAAAGAAAAGGGCTTTACTGTGCATGACCATGTTGTCAATTTTTGTCCCCTCTTGGCACTGCCCAGTCTTTGTTTTCTTGATGACGTTTAGGCTTGTGGTTTATTCAGTTTTCTAGAGGAATGTTTCTTTTCACAAATTTTTAGTTTGTAAAATGTTCGACCTACAACCTCATGTGCAGATTTTGGATCAATATAAAGAATCTTATGAGACTAGAGAAAGAGAAGGTGCTGTAACCTCTGGGAGTTTGCCAAAAAGTGTAATATTGGTTGGTCACTCTATGGGTGGTTTTGTTGCTAGAGCTGCTGTTGCCCATAACCGTTTGAGGAAATCAGCAGTTGAAACGATTCTTACTCTCTCCAGCCCACACCAGTGAGTTTGTGGCTCTTATAATGGCTCTTACTTTCAAAGTGAATGCATTAATTAGTGTTTGATGAAATTTACCTATTTTATTCAGATACCCTCCTGTGGCATTGCAGCCTTCCTTGGGTCACTACTTTGCACGCGTTAATCATGAATGGAGAAAGGGATATGAGGTCCAAACAACTAGAGCAGGACATTATGTGTCTGATCCTGTTCTCTCACATGTTGTTGTTATATCCATTTCTGGCAGTTACAATGATTATCAGGTAAATACGTTTTTGCATTGCTTTCTGCAGTATGCACTGGCTGTCAACAAGAATATTGCGATGTTAAACTGAAAGGACCACTGTATACACTTCTTTTTTGCAAAATTGAAATATGTCTTGCATACTATAATTGAGAAATTTGCCTATATGTTGCTTATGGACTCTCATTTTATATAGGTACTGATATTAAGTTGTTGGTTTGGCATAATAAGAAGGAACTTCATAGTTTACTGAAGATACTGTAAGGGTGTTGTAGTTTTGTGTTAATGTGGGTGTTTGCAGTATTTTGTTGTTCATAACTTCATTTGTACATAGACGTCTCTGTGTGTATGGATATATTATGTTTACTGTATTATAAATTCTTTTTATGTACCTTGACTTTGTCTCTTTTCAAAGTAAAATAAAAATGTACCTTGACTTTGAGGGTTCTTTTTAACTCTTGTTTTTGTCTTTAGGTGAGGTCCAAGTCGGAATCCCTTGATGGCATTGTGCCTCCCACTCATGGTTTTTTGATCAGTAGTACAGGCATGAGAAATGTGTGGTTGTCAATGGAACATCAAGCTATTTTATGGTGTAATCAATTAGTTATCCAAGTAAGTGGAAGTAACTTTTTGAAGCCAGATATAATTATCATACAGACAGTTCTGAATACATATGCTCTTATCTAGGTATCACACACTCTTCTTAGTTTGGTACACTCCAGAACAGGCCAGCCATTTTCTGACAAACGAATAAGACTTGCGATATTCTCTAAAATGCTTCGTAGTGGGATACCACAGAGTTTCAATTGGATGATGCAATCACACTTGTCTCATCAGTCGTTACATGTTCCTTCTAGAGATGTAAAAGATAAAACTGGTAATGTACATTTTCATTTTGTCTTTGTGGGAACTCCATTATATTCCCCTTTATAATTTTCTAAAGTTTTAAATCTGTTTATTATGGTGCTAGTAGCAATGTTGACCAAAAAAAAAAAAATAGTCATGAATGTTAATTTGATGATTTTGTCTCTTCTATGTTTTGTGTAATATGATACAGGATCGCTGTACACTTCCGCTGCATGCCCTAGAAATGTTCATTGGAGCGAGGATGGCCTTGAGAGGGACCTATACATTCAGACAACCACTGTCACTGTTTTAGCCATGGATGGTCGAAGACGGTGGTTAGACATACAAAAACTGGTTAGCATCAGCAAAGTTTCCATCCTGTATCGTGATACTGAAATTATTGTGAACTTAATCTCAAGCGTATTGGGTTTTGAAGCATTACAAATTAGTATTTAACTTTCATATATTCTTTTTGTTCTTGTCACACTGATAGCCCTTGTTAAGTTTCTTTAATTTTTTGAATTTCCTATCCCTGATAGTGCTCAGACTTTAATCCATATGTGCAGGGGTCAAATGGAAGAAGTCACTTCATGTTTGTGACAAACCTTGCTCCATGTTCTGGGGTTAGACTTCATCTGTGGCCTGAAAAAAGAAACTCAACTTCAGAATTGCCTGTGTGTATAAGAATCCTCGAAGTGACATCAAAGATGGTGCGCATTCCATCAGGACCAGCACCAAGACAGGTATTTTATGTTGCATTCATGACAATGATTTTAACGGGATTGCATTTATTAATAGGTTCATTTTGATGGTATTATATGTGACTTCTGAACTTTGATTAGACTTTCTTTATCTTGATTTGATCAAAATTTGTCACACTACATGAAAGAGTGATGTTCAAATTATGCTGCTACTCAGATTGGTTGCACTGGCACATTTAATGGCTGATGCTATCTGCATGCTCTTAATTGTGGAAATGCTGTCTTATTAGATTGAACCTGGAAGCCAGACAGAGCAAGCTCCTCCTTCTGCTATATTTCGCTTGGGACCTGAGGATATGCGTGGTTTCAGATTCCTGACCATCTCAGTTGCACCTCGTCCGGTATTGTTTCTCCCCAATTTTTCATTCTAAAAAAGTTTTGTTGGGATGGGAGTTTAATGTTTATTGTTGGTTTGTTTGTTATGTGCTTGTAGTAGGCTTTGCCTAGGTGGATGTGTTGTCATCTCCTTTTGTATTTTTGTTCTATTCTCTCTCTCTCTCTCTCTCTCTCTCTCTCTCTCTCTTAATAAAAAAGTACGTGGTTTGGCTTATGTTGAATAATACTTCCACTCTCTCGCTAAATGGGATATTTCAAGTGGTTTTGAGTTTTGTGCACGAGTGTTGACAATCTATTGATCAGACTATTTCAGGAAGACCTCCACCAGCAGTTTCCATGGCAGTTGGGCAGTTTTTTAATCCGGAGGAAGGGGAGCGGGAGTTCTCGCCTTGGTCACTGTCTAGTTATTCTTATAAGGTTAATATCCCTATGATGCTACTTTATTATGGAATTTGGAAATTTTATAAGCTTAAGCTGTCACTCAACTTAAATGATTGACTTTTGACTTTGCATGAATTGGTTTCTTTGCAGGAAATTTCTTTGAAGGAGGATCATCCCCTTGCTTTGAATCTGTCATTCACCACTAGTTTAGGCCTCTTGCCTGTCATATTCTCTTTGAAGACTGCAGGTTGTGGAATAAAGAATTCTGGACTTCCAGATGAACAGGCTGATGATATAGATAATAGCAGTAAGGATTTAAATAAGTA
The DNA here is from genome assembly GCF_902201215.1 of Prunus dulcis. Lineage (NCBI taxonomy): Eukaryota > Viridiplantae > Streptophyta > Magnoliopsida > Rosales > Rosaceae > Prunus > Prunus dulcis. The sequence continues at coordinate 23,561,375 of NC_047652.1, read as the reverse complement.
GTAGTATTATGTTTTATATTTTTTGGTTACATGTTGTGGATTAATGCAAAACACTGATGGTGAAATAAAAAGTTGTAATCATCTTGAGCAATTCTTTGTTCTTTCATCTGTTTGGCTAAGCTAGTTCTATGTTGGTATTACAGAACTCTGTAAGCTTCGCTGTTTCCCACCTGTAGCATTTGCTTGGGATGACACATCAGGTCTCCACATATTCCCAAATGTATATAGTGAGACAATTGTTGTTGATTCCTCACCAGCGCTCTGGAGTTCACCTAAAAGTTCTGAGAAAACCTCTGTTATGTTGCTTGTAAGAAGTCACCTAAATTTTCATATCATAATATGACTTTTGTAAATTACAGAATCTACCAGTGGTTTCTTCCTATCATCATTAAAAATTGAAATGTTTACATTTGTCTACCTCTGCTTCTGTTCAGGTAGATCCACATTGTTCATACAGAAGTGCAGTGGCTGTTTCTGTAACTGCAGCTGCCAGTAGGTTTTTGCTTCTATATAATTCACAGGTAATGATTTTCAACAGCCCTAATGCGATAGAGCAGAAGGAGGAGCTTTTATTTTTGTTTTTCAGCAGCGTCTTCTCTATTTCTGTTATTTCTGATGATTAAAGAAAAAGGTTAACAAAGTCCTGTTTGAACATAATCACAATGCTTAATAATGCAAGTGGAAAGAGGTAGACTTGAGATTTGATTGAAGCAATCCATGTAGTTTATAAGTGGCAAATTGAATAAAAACTCGTGTTTCCTATGTGATACCAAGTTCTGATTGTGTAATGGACTTTAATGGCCATATGCAACCTCTGTAAATGTAAATAATTCCAAATTGCTGTATAGTTTCTGTAGCTTTTTAGTTAACATTACTCTATACATCTTCACAAATAGCTGCATACATGCAGATAGCAAGATATTGAAATTACTTTTATATACTAAGGCATGGACATCTCAACACAACCTTGCTTCTGTTAGTGATTTGTCATATTGTAAAGCAAAGGAGAGGCAATTATCGTTTTTTATCTGATGTGGAAAGTTATCATGGTTTAATGTTGTTGACTTGCATGATGCCTTGGATGTCAGCAGTTTTTTACTTTCCTTTTTCTTTGTTTGGTACAAAGGAGGAGAAGGAGGAGGATTAAACTTTGGCCTTGGGTTTGGGGTTTAATTTTCTCTACCACTGGAGCTAGAATCCCTATTCTGTATTTTATTTTTATTTTCATTTTTGTTGGTGCTTTGAAGGCTATCCTGTGTGTCTCCCTCTCATGGTTAATAAAGCTTTTCCTTATTGTTTAATATATTTTCTTGTGGAAAAGAGGTATGCTTCTTATTTAGTTTATTGATCATGTGATGGTATTGCTCTCTTGCAGATTGTTGGTTTCGCCCTTGTTGTTATCTTTTTTGCACTAATGCAGCAAACACATGCATGGGATCTTGACCTGCCCATACCTTCGATTCTCATGGCTGTGGAATCTAATTTGAGAATCCCATTGCCATTTCTCTACCTTGCCATGGCACCCATCTTGCTTTCTTTTGTCCTCTCCTTTTGGATTTCTCAACCATTTCCTTCATTTGCTAGCTTCACCGTTGTCTCGGTGATCTGTTATTTACTTGCTAATGGCTTCGTAATTATTCTGATTTTGATATCTCAATTCATCTTCTATGCGGCTGCTGTTGTACATATTTTCATCAAGACAAGGTTAGTAGGCTCTCTCAACCACTCTTTATTTACTATCAGTGATTTGAAAATCGATTGGCTTGTGTATTCTTGGCCAGTTATTTACTAAAGTCATCAACCCGTCGTCAGAAGGGGGGAAACATTGTATGGCTATTCAAACGGCTCTTATTACTGTTTGAATGGCGTATATTTATGTATACATGTATGTACATGTTCACTGGTTAATGTGCTGAATGACAGGAACTATTATGTTGCAGGTTTCAATTGTGGGAAAAAAGTGCTAACCGGTTTATTAATCTTTCCTCTAGTTTCTTTTCATTGAAGGTAAACTTTATCCTGTGGTATAAATGTAATCGTTAGTTGCTCAAGTATCTTTATTTCCTTCATGTCCTCTGGGAAAAGGTTGACAAGTTAACTCATTCACTATCACATGATTCTTTCATGAACAGGTGTTAAGAGTTGTAAAAGCCAATCCACTACTTGTTACAGCACTTGCTGCAATTACTCTGGTGTGCTTGGTTCATGCAGCGTTTGGTCTATTTATAATCTTGTCCTTGGATGCTTTGTGCTGTCACAGTGCACTTTGCAGGTATGTCATCACTTTGATTCTGTTGGACTTTGATGGGAATGGTGCACAAAGCCATGCACTTGCTGTCCTTTTATTGCGTGTAGTTTTCATTTATTTATTTATTTATTTCTATTATTATTGTCGTTGCTTGTTGATAGATAATATGTAAAGCTTCATGTGTTGTATTACCTTCAGGGTATGTGTGATTAAAATGATCCTAAGAGTTGCTTTATGTCTGTGTAACAGTTTTTTGACAGCTTCATTTCGCAGCCATGCACAAAGACATGAATTATTTGATTGTAAAAAAGAAGGCAATGATGGTTCTCGCCACCTTCCCTTCAAAAGTGATGGAGATTGCTGCTCCAATAGTCCAGACTCTTCGAAAAGTTTTGGTGAAGCGCAATTAGAGATATTCCATCATCGGCATGGGTTGTTTATTTTGCATCTTACTGCAGCGCTCATGTTTGTCCCATCACTAGTTGCTTGGTTTCAGGTACAGTAATTATATCAATTATCTTTCTGGTCTCTCTAGAAATTTATCTTTTTTATAATAAAAATTTCCATTATAAACTTACAAAAGGACATACTTTCTGGTTGCAGAGAATAGGGATGGGTCATAGCTTTCCATGGCTAGTGGATTCAGCTCTTTGCACAGGTGTGATTCTTCATGGTATCTTCACTTCAAAGCCCGAGTTCAATTCCTTCCTAGTTTCTTTACCTGGCGTCAGAAATCTTGAAGTGAGGTTGAACTTCATGTACCTGGTAGCTGGATACTATTCTTATCTCTCTTCCCTGGCCTTGGCTCCATTTAGAGTATTTTATGCTATGACTGCTATAGGCTTTACTTCCTTTGCCTTGATGATCTTACAAAGATGGAACAGAGAAAAGGGAGAGGCCCATTTTGGTAGCCGAAAGCACTCTCACAGGCATTGACTTCGCCAGAAACACATACATTTACCAAGTGTCCAAGTCTTCTGTAAGGCCCCTTGTACAAATACAGGTCATGACTGTATGCAAGTTGTCTGCGATGGTGGGATGTGCTGTGTACATGACTCCAGTAACCACAGTTTTGCAATCAGAACCGTCACACGCAAGCAAGCGACCCTGTTCGGTGGTGTAACATGCAATATGAAACGAAGATTGTGTTGTGACATTTATAAGATGGCCCCCCCTTTTTTTTTAGGTCGGGGTGGTTTTTTTGTTTGTTTGTTTGCTTCCCTTACACGATTGAGACGTTTTTGAGGCTCCTGTTTGGAGGTCTAATGAGAGAGACTAGTTTGCCTTACTCTTGGATATTAGTGTAGCGTGTTCACGGAAGAAACACACATTGGGAATTCAACATTCAAAAATTTTTGTTGCATTTGATCAATTAGTGGGCCATGAATTATTATGTTCAAAAGAATTTATTTGTCGAAAAATGGATTATCGAATATTTCAACCTTGAAAATAACCTAACTAGAAAACCTTTCACGGAAAAAGCTCTTCCTAATGGATATTTTTGATGAGTTGAGGCTGAATTGCCCCGCAACTTTCAATCAGCCTCGGTACGCTTTAATAAAAAATATTATGCCTTTTAATTCTTGTCTTCCATACCAAGGTTTCTGGCTCTTTTTCATTCCGTTTAGTGACCTTTCTGTTCATGAAAAACGAAGTTAAAGAAACTGAGAAAAGCACCCTGTATATTGTATGAAAACATTATTCAACCAATACATTGAATGAACACAAATTTCAACCAAAGAAGAAACAACAAAAACAAAAACAATGGATGAGTAAATAGACTACAAATGTCGGGTTGTAGCACGATGGCTAGTGGCTCTAGATGTCATGGCTCTCAGGTTTGCTCGAGCCAAGGAAAGAGAGCTGCCAGATTGACCATGATCGACCCTAAAAGCCTCCATAAACTCCTCTCTCTGTAACCTTAGAGCTAATGCAGCATCCCCATCTTGGCTTGGGATCCTTCTACTACTTGATGTCCTTAAAGGCCGAATACTTCTATGAGCACCTTGTTCTGGGTTTTGATGCTCAGCTTCTGTGTTCTGTACTAACCTTATTGCTAGTGCAGCATCATCATCCTCTTCATCTTGGCTTAATATTACCCTTCTTCTCCTCATGGTCATTTCTCCGTTGCTTGATACCCCTGATGATGCCCTTCTACTTTGAACACTCCTTGTATTATAAAACGCCTTCTCGGGGATTTGACGCACAGCTTCTCCACTACTATTTAAGGCTCCAGCAGCTTTCCTTGCTTCAACTTCTTGTGGAAACAGAAGCTGTATTGTGTTCCAAAGAACCGTGTTGACTGTGCAGGATCTACTATGGCTGCAAATGTTCAAAAAAGACAGAGATAAACCCAAAACTGCATTGCACTAATGTCAATCCCCATTTTTTAACATTATAGCTTGGGATTATGGATGAAACATACCTCATTAGCTGCCTGCACTTAGGGCACCTCTTCCCACATTTGTCAGCAGCAGACCGCAAGCATTTCTTACAGAAACTACAATCAAGCAGTTCTAGTGATCAAAACAAAGTGATCCTTGTTTTTGACTAAAAGAAGGTGAAATAATTTCTTATAAAGTGTGTTCAATTACCAATAAGAAATTCAAAGTCGATGGACATATGATTCAAATCGCAATAAGATCCAAAAAACGCAAACTTTAGGCTATGCTTAGTTGATTTTGAAATTAATACCTGTGTCCACAGGGAGTAGTACTGGGTTCAAAGCAAATCTCCAAGCAGATCTGCAGAGTACATGATACCCATTTTGTTAGAAAAAATAACGAAAACCCTTTTGCTTTCACCAGTATCAAAATTGCGAACGAGATGCAGATCAGAAGGGTCTTACAGCGCAAGAAAGCTCATCCCTAAGCTTATCCAAGCAAGGAAGATTTGAACTTGGTGGGCAAGAAACACCAGAGCTCTCAGCCATTTTGTCATCTCTTGTTTCCTTTTCTTTGTTCACAATAATTTGCGGTTCTTCCTTCTCTTTTCCACTCTCTGTGAACAACAAATATACCCGCATGAGAATGAAAGGAGTGTCATACAAAATTTCAGAAAAATAAATAAAGAAGGAAATTTCCGAACGAAAGGTACAGGCTTTCCGCACCATCTTTTTTAGTTTCTTCGTCATCATCAAGGTTGAGAACAGCAACAGGCATTGAAATTGGGCTCCTTCTCTGAGCTCGGCGCTTTCTGAAACAAATAAAAATTAAATCTTGTACAAAACAAGAAACTAAAAAAGATTATCAATTTAAAGAGAAAAAAAAAACATTTCAAGAAGATTGGAAGATTATTTGATACCTTCTTGATGAATTGGTTGGTGGGGTCTTGAAGTGCAGATCAGAACGCTTCTTGTATTTAACTTGTCGCTCAGGCGTATCATCGACCACGAGGCTCGCGATTAGAAGACTCTCTTCATCCCAGCCGGCCATGGCAGCCACGGATTTGAATCTGGGGCTGAACATGCTAGAGTCTCCGCTTGTACCATTGCTCACAACTTTAAGCGGATCCGACGACTCTCTCGCTCGGACTTTTGGGTCTCTTGGACTCTGTTTCGGCTCTTCCTCTCGCCTCGCCATCTTTTGTTGTTTTTTGGGCGGAACAGAATGAAAGGGGAATGTTCGTCTTTTGCGGAGAAGAAAAGCGTAGGAGAGAACGTAGAAGGAAAATGACGTGTAGAGAGATGGGATGGGTTTTGTGCTAACGGTCAAATTTTTTGAATCATATGTTGTTTTTGAATCTCCAACGGCTATGATTCAGGATAAAAATCTAACCAAATTGCTATACAAATCAACTGTCTAATAAAGAAGGCAAAACCAAATCATGAGTGATTTTTCAGGAAATTGAAGACAAACAAAATTTAATGTGTATGGATATAATATGTACATTTTTTTTAGAGTCAACATTTAATGTGTACGTTAGTAAATAAACACAAGAGTATAGTCAGCAAAAAAAACAAAGAAAGAAAAAGAATATATGTCGAGATACATATACAATATGCCCTAAATCGTGTGATTAATCCTATGTACAAAGTAATAAATGGACAAACAAACTAACCCACCTAAGTAATTACCGCCGTTTGTCTAACAAAGCTCATAAGAAAACTCTACGCTCTCTCCTTTCTCTTATCTTTCTCATCATCATCACACTTCTCTTAATAACCTTTTGCTGTTGTTGCACTTGTACCACTCGATCACCACCCTCACCCTCCTCTTGCCATGGCAATAGACGGCTCTGCGGATCAACAAAACTCTGCAGCACCCGATCTCTAAGCCCTGTGTCCCCAACCTCACAAAATCTATGTGACCAATCCCGTGGCTCCACCGCTCTCGTCCCCAATCCCGGGGCCCGATCCTTGGACCCCACATTTTGTTCCTCCCGCCAATCTGCCACGTAAGTCGCCACTCTCCTATAAAATTTCTCCTTAAACACCTCCCACACTTGGTACTTGTAGTGATTTATAACCAACACTCCCCTATCCACATTCACAGGCTCATACCCATTCCTAAGGTGAAAATGGTGCACCACATTGATCAATGTTGAGTTCAATGCCTCGGGCCTAACAATACTCTTGTGCCTCTCGGGGGCGGCCAACCGACACGTGTACCCGACAGTGACGCCTTGAACAGGAACTCGTCTGAGGCCCGAGGGCCCAAAACTGTAGCACGAGGCCCGGATCTCGCCGACATAGTCATAATTGGACTGGTTGCGCAGCACATCGTGCAGCATTAGGCCCGAAGGCAAATGGAAGAACTCGTCTGCGTCTATGAACCCAACCCATTGGCACGTCTCCCGGGCCCGTAACGCGCAATGGGCGAACCCGGCCTCCTGGGTCTTGAGCCAAGGCCACACGTGTCTCGTCACATTGTAATTCGCTCTCCGTAGCCACTCAATTACGACATCAGTGTCGTCGTCGCTATTGTTGTCGTACAGGAACCAACGCTGCACCCCCATTTGGGCGTGGTACATGACCCACTCCTTCAAGAACCGACCCTGATTCCGCACCATCGAGCACAAGCACATCTCGTGCTCCTTCCAATCGGTCGGGTTGGCTAGCCCGGGTCGGATCGCGGGGCGGGCTATGGTGTTTAGTATTCCCTTTGCTCCACCGCCTTTCACTCTGACGGAGACCTTCACGGTATTGTTGGGCCCACGCGGGAAACTCAGCACACTCCGTGGGGTTTTGCACCGTACGATCTCCTGGGCGATCGATACGACGTCGGATCTCAATAGATACCTCGTCGTTCTGAAATCCCAGCCGTAGACGCACTCGAATTTTGCTGTGTTGGAAATTCTTTCGCGCCGAAGGTTGAGACCTTTGACGAACACGATCGTGGTGTTGTCGCGGTCGACGAGGGCGTCGTAGGCGAGCCAGTCCCAGCTGTACGAGGGCACCGCCGGAACGTCTTCGTTGTGTTTCAAGCCTACCGAAACGGTGAGGCTACGTGGCGGGCGCGGGCACCGGACGATCTGATTATGAAAATCCCCGCCATCTATGTCAATGGGAGGCAGATTGAAGCGAGGCTGGGAGTGGGACCGCGACGAGTCGTTGGCTGAGAAGTAAACGCAGTGGAGGTCGTCTTTGGTAAATACATGAGCGGTACGAGGGTAATTATTTAGAAAAACGAGCGCCTGCTCTGGAAACATAACGACTTCTCGAACAGAAATGGTGATGGGGGAGATGGGTTTGTTGGATGGAGCTGGCCATGTTAGCATCAGGACTGGTTGAAACGTTTCTGTAGTAATAAGAATAAATCATTCATTCATTAATTAAAATGGAAAACATGTAGAAATAATAATTAATGATGATTAAAAAAGAAAAGAAAAAGAGTAATTAAAAACGTACTTCCGATGAGGAAGCGGAAAGCGTAGAAGCTGAAGCCGGAGAAGAGGGCGCAGTTGATGACGACGAAGACGGTGCACCAGAAGAGCGTGCTCCAAGAAACGACGTCGCGGGGTGATGATCTCCTCTTACGACCAACACCCTTGGGTCCCTTCATAGTTTGGGCCAGCGGCTATGGAAGCCAGACAGAAGAAAAAGATGGTGGGATAAAGAAGAAAAAGATGGAGGGATAGAGAGGAGGGAGTGGAAATGGGGGGTGATACGGCTTTGATGGGAGAAAGAAAACACTAGACGTTGGCTACGACCGTTGAGAAGTTGGTTTATTTGCGGCCTTTAACATCTATCTCGTTTGTTTGGGGTTCTTATCTGTCTTTGTTTGGATAATGGAAAGGGAGACATGTAAATCTCTCTACGATTCTTCATCCTTATATTTCCTTTATAAAGCTTTTTTTTTTTTTTTTTTTCTGATAGAATTCCTTTATGAAGTTTGACTAAAAAGAAATATAATTTTATGCTAATTTATTTTAAGATATAGAATTTTCATCCTCCCTCAGAAACTGACTTGTATAAGAATTTTGACAAACAAGTGTTACTAAACATTGAGGGTGGAAGAAGCGTGGAGCCGATGGGACCTTAATGTAGACCTTCGCTTCTAAAAAAAGAATTATGTCAATCATTTATTATGGGAGTGTGGGATCCACTAAAGAAGACATTTTGCTCTCTCCACTTTGCACGTCTCGTAGAGCTGCGGTTGTGAATATGAGAGTATTGCGGGGAACAAGGGATCGGCTGTAGGCTTAGGCTGTAGCATAAGAAAAAAAGAAGAAAAAAGAAAAAGGGAAGGTTCATATTCTCTAACATAGCACGTATACATGTCATTTTCAATCACTGTACAGATAGAAGTTTATCAATACAGGTGGCGGGCACTTGAAATTTGGGACGGATCACCATTAATACGACCATACGACGTCGTGTTTATTTTCATGCAAATTTGGAAGGCCAACTTGACCTAATTTTGGCCCAACCCAAAGTTTGCTGGGTGGGCGAGCTACTACTACTTGGGCGTTGGTTTTCTCAAATTTATAACCCAAGACAAGAAGGCCTATACCGAGTAGAAATCCAAATATGTTTCTATTAAGGAGATGGCCTAACCAAAAGGTTCAAGCCAAAGAAGCCCCCCCAAATTTGAGTCGTACAGTACAGTGCAACCGAGATAGGTGACGTAACAAATCTACTCATATCACAACATGTGTTTTATTTAGTATTACTACATCTTAAAACATATATTGGTCGTCCACTCATATTACAACATATAAATTAGTAACATTCAATAATAGTGTGACGGACACGCTCACTAGTCTTTGGTATTTGACAGCCATTGTAAAGACTAAGGATGTTGCACGAGTTGACTGTGAATAAAAATGGTGAGAGCGACGCCTCAAGAGACCAAACTCATGATTATGCATACGTAGTTGTCTTAGGTGATTATTTTGTCTGCTTGCAGGTGCATTTTCTGTACAAACAAAACAAGTATCATCTTAGAGCTTGGTTGTATTACACGACAATTATTCGTCATTCTTATTTTCCCATCTCGGGATTCAAAGATACCTTTTTAGTCATTAATCCCATCACCCCAACTCGACCATTGGTTAATTAAATCTCTAGTTTACTTACTAATTAAAACATAAAACTTGTTTTCATCTTTCTGTCTGAATCAAAACTCAAAAGCATCAAAGTTTAAAACTGTTTTTTCTTTTTGTTGTTGATCAGCCTACTTGGTATGTGTTAGTGACAGCTTAACGCTACATTTCTTCTAAGATTATGCACAACTTTCTTGCTGAGGCAGAGAGGTATATAGTGTGGCTGGTTGTTACTATATGATGCTTTCCAACTGGACGTCAGTTTTGTCACCAGCTACTAGATCTTTGTTCTTGACTTGTTTTACCAACAATGATGTCATGGATTGCAATTGGTCCATCCAGCCTCTCTATTTAAATTTCTTACACACAGCCTAAAAAATAATCAAAAAGATCTATGGAGGGAGGAAGTCACACATATATAACATGAGGAAAATGTTTGCCCCCTTCTGCTGTATCATGTAGGTAAAAACTGTTACATTTGTGCTAATAATAATTTGACATGTGTGTATGAGCTTTTTTGTCCGTGTTTTTGAGAAGTATCTCCTTTCAGAAAAAGAGGCAAATAATATCCACAATATGAGCACATGGTTGTGGTGAGATGAAGCATACAATTCAAATCATGCTTAGGGATTAGGGAGGTGACAATTGGGAAGGTTCAAATTTGCATATACCTCTCTAAGCCTAGGGCCTTCCAAACATGATAAACATGTTGTGCACCAGCATTCAATTTCAAATAAAGTATGCGAATCTGGGCTCTTTTCTTTTCTTTTCTTTTCTTTTCTTTTCTTTTCTTTTTGGGGGGTAAGCAGCCAGCCCTGGTATTATTTGGCAATTTAGAAGAAATATAATCTTTGACAATCAAGAAGGGTCATCTTTGGAACATCAAGGACTGAAGATAATGTTTTCCACAACGCCGACGTTGGCCCCAGATGTTTGTGTTTCTGATGACTCAGCATCCCAAAAAGATCATGGGGAATATTCCTGTGCATGAACCCAATTAAACACCCTACTTAATTATTTTATATGTTAAGGGATTGTATGGATGTCAACTGGAAGTTGAATTATTCCACTTTTAATCAATTCAATCGCAGCATTATATTGTTGTAAGTTCATACTTTTGCATGTACAGAGACATCTTCTAAGTCAAATGCCTGCCTTGAGAGAGAGAGAGAGAGAGAGAGAGAGAGAGAGAGAGAGAGAGAGAGAGATTATGCATAAGCACCACGGAGGACATCATGTTGGTAGGCTCTGTTACCCTCTCTGTACTCAAATCATATAACACAAGTGACCCCGCTGTCTCCCTTATCAGACATCATGTAGATTGCTGCTTACCCCATTGTCTTTTTCCTACTTTTTCTCAATTTGTTCCGTCTTTTTTTTCTTCCTTTTTTATACTTAAAATTTGCTAGTATCAATGCTTCTCCAGAAAAAAAGGTAAAAAGAAAAGAAAAGAGGTATCATTCCTTAGAAGCTAATTAGTGATTTGCAGCATGCAAAGCACTGTGGATTTAGACTCACATAGCTGCAACCATCCATGCATGATTTTGCTTGCTAAACAATGCTAATTCTTGTATGGGTCCAATTCCTGGTTTTTTTTTTTTTTTTATAGACAGGGCAATTTGACAATTTGGGTAATTCAGTAATGCAGCTGAATTTACTCTTCGTTTAGCCGTACAGATAAAAACATGTAAAAGGTTAAAACTTTGATGTTAATCAAGTGACTGAGAAGTTGACTCTCAAGTGAATCCATGTTTGGAATTTGAGGGAACTTTCATATAATGGTGAAAGCATCTCTCTTTCTCTCTCTAAAAGACTCAAAAGGAGTTGTTTTTAACGACAAAAGTGGGCAGACTCAGGGAACAAGGAACCTTTCAAATTCATTATTCTTTTGGCTTACATAGATTAAAAACGCCAATGAGAGAGGCTAAGCTTGCCAAAAACAAACATTTTTCAATGAAGGCGACCCACGTCTGGTTTTCCTTTTCCTCTGTAAAATCTCTCACAAAGAGAAAGAGGACTTGTTCCATTGGCTCCATTTGGGGTGGTGCCATTTTTATTATAATGGCAACCTTCCATGCTTTTATATCTATACACTGACTGCTTTTCCATTCAATCATTTATCTCCCCTCTCAAACAACATTCTCATTTTATAATGCCTGAATGAACTGGCAGCATCTTTGCTTGGATTATAAGTTCCTTTTTAAGCTAGCCCTCCAACTTTATTGTCCACTTAGGAATTAAGGGCTAAGGTAGCTTTCTCACCTTTTTGTTGTTGTTGTTGTTGCTGAGGCGGAGTTTGCCAAAAATGGGAAGACAACCTTGTTGTGACAAGGTCGGATTGAAACGAGGTCCATGGACAATTGAGGAAGATCACAAACTAATGAACTTTATTCTCAACAATGGTATCCATTGCTGGCGAATGGTTCCTAAGCTTGCAGGTACCGTTTCGACATTTTGATCTTGATCACGCTTCTTCCCCTTACATCTCTCTATTTGTCTCTCAAAGTCCAACCTCTGTTTGTATGGTTATGCAGGATTGCTTAGATGTGGGAAAAGCTGCAGATTAAGATGGATCAATTATTTAAGGCCAGACCTCAAAAGAGGTGCTTTTACAGAAACAGAAGAGAATCAAATCATTCAACTCCATTCATGTCTTGGCAACAGGTACAATTGTCTTGTTTTTTTAAACTAACCAACCAAGATAGATAAACAAATGTCATGTCAAGCTAACCGGTAGAGCTGGTTCTTAAATTGGTTGTGCAGGTGGTCTAAGATTGCTTCCCATTTTCCTGGTCGCACAGACAATGAAATCAAGAACCATTGGAATACCAGAATCAAGAAGAGGTTAAAGCACCTTGGTGTAGACCATTTGACCCACAAACCCATTGAGCAGAAAGAAAACATTGAAGAAAACAAACAGACAATTACTCGAGAAGATTCAAGTTCATCAATATCACAAGGACAAGAAGAGTCACAAGACAGTGGCTTGGAGGCTAAGCTACAGCATGATGGTAATGGCAATAAAGGGTTTCCAGAATTCAATGAAAAATTGCAAAATGTACCAGAGTTAGCAGGTTTCGATGAGACGAACGATCTTTTGAAAAATTACGAAACGTTTTGTGGAAGCTTGGATTTGGGAACATTCCTGTTGAACCAAGGAACCAATACCAACAACACCAGCACTTCAAATTCATATAGCACTTCTTCATTCTCTGTGGAAGAGTCTAACAACCCTTCGATTGCGATAGGCGAATCAATTCAAGAACACTCTCTACAGAAATGGGTGGACAGTGTGGATTCAATGCTCTCATGGGATGGCTTCAATAATCTGGAACAAGACCTTTTCTTCTTTTGAAAAGTTCTATTCATTGAAAATTATTAAGTGCCTTTGAGTTAAATCAGACGAGATGATGATTTTGATTTTGATTTTGATTGACTACTAGTGTTGCATTCAAATATGAAATTAAGTTGCAGGCCTTCCTCTTCTTTCACAAATTCTTGTCTTGTCTTGTGTTCAATCTTTCAAAGTGTCATCTGATGCTAATTTAATCATGCGTGTTTATCATTTGTAGTTTCTCCAATTCTTTCACTCAACCATCAAGATTACTCATCAGCTTTAACATCGGACCAGACCAGAGGGCCTCACAGAACTTTCATCCATGAGTGTTTCCAAAGTTTTACATCGTTTGTTTTTGCAAAACAAACCTTAAAAAGTGTTCGGTTATTATGAATATCTACTGAGATTGAGTCCCTTTTTCATCTTGATGGGTTAATTTGGATTGGACTAATTGTACGAAGGATTAAATAAATATATATATGAATGTGGAGCAAAGTAATTGGTTAAGGTCGTGCTAAGCACTGAAAATTAAGTGGAGTAGCTCTCAAGCTAAGCTAGATATAGGCAGGCTTTATTTGCTTAATTACGTGCATGCATCATGCCAAAACAAATTGCAGAATGGATCCAACATGGAATCCCACGATCACTGTAAATCTGTACCTTCCAACAAAAGAATATTTTCTCACCACCTTGCTATCCAGCGTTCATCACTCAAGTTTGTTCAAGTCATATCAAGGCGACACATAATAAAACAGTTGTTTATTGATTATGAATAAAATAAATCCTTATATAAATAAATGAAAATTTGTCTTCATCAGTGAATTTGTGACTCTAGCACTATTGGCGAATAAGTGTATACTCATATGTAGTTTAGTACTAGTAAGTTGGGGAAAATGCTAGTTGAGTTTCTTGGTTGACCATTTAAATTAGCATAAAGTTGGTTGTTAGGGCTCTCGATTATAAGATGATGGTCCAGCCCAGTATATGGTGTGCGTCCTTCCTCTACATATTTATATATCATCGTCATCAATTCTCTCTATAATATATGTATGTTGGTAGCGGCTGATCAAGTTATTTATCCTTGTCTCTGGCTTAGGTGTGTTTTCCCATCTAGCTAGGTGGTGTCTTTTTGTTTCTTAAATAGCTAATTCTCTCTCTCTCTCTCTCTCTCTCTAAAGAAAAATCAATTCCCTTAACTCCACTAGATTAAAAAAGAATAGCAAGTGGAAAGCTAAGTTTGTAACTAAATGTTTGGCACTTGTATGATTCTTTCTTCATAAACCTCTTTATGATTCCTTGGAATCTAATTAACAATTAACAGAGAAAGGGACTTGAACTTGGATGCTAAGGAGTAAGTTCATTGGCATGGTCAATTGATCTAACAAATTGTATTTTTTGAAGAACTTTCCTATTAAGAGGGGCGATAGATAGCATACTAAACTCACACACTATATGAATGCTATAACTCGAATCCAGAACCTTTTTTCAAGGGAACATTTACTCCAAACCACTATACGAAAATAAAAAATAGACCAAGTTTTTAAAAATCTATTACCAATGTATCATGGCCCAAGCAGCCCATAACGCTGTTAGGCCCAGAGAGAGAGAGAGAGAGCTTGGGCGTGAGTGAGAGGGAGCAAACTGGAGGAACAGCACACCAGATCAGGATCAATTCAGAAGGAAGAGGAGCATGTCAGCGATACAGAGAGCGATCCGGAGGTTCCACGCTACCGTGAATGCTCCAAGGCTCACCAGATTGTCTCTCCATGTGCCTAGATGTGTAAGCTTTTTAATCTTTGAGCTTCAAGCTCTGTTGTGATTTCCTAGTTGGGTTTGAAGTATACGTATCTAGCTCTAGCTCTAGCTCTAGTCAGGGAGGCTTGATATTGTTGGTGTTTTGAAAGCAGTGTTTTCTTTTTCGAATCTGTGGTTTATTTCAGGTAGAGGTGGAGTTTGGAAATGGTAGTGTGTTCAATTTGTCAGCTGAATTCTTAAGAATACACAGTCCAGCTGTTGATGCCAAGGTTAGGTCAATTGCTGGTGAAAAGGTAAATTCTCAATCTTTTTGTTATTTTATAAATATATGTATATATAATATCATTTTTCACTTGGTTTATGAAATAGTTGTTGGAATAATTTTGAATGTAGAGAAGGCAATCCAAGGTTATGTATGAGATG
This sequence comes from Prunus dulcis, assembly GCF_902201215.1. Lineage (NCBI taxonomy): Eukaryota > Viridiplantae > Streptophyta > Magnoliopsida > Rosales > Rosaceae > Prunus > Prunus dulcis. The sequence goes on along the minus strand of NC_047652.1, from coordinate 23,546,127 downwards.
AAAATATATCATAAACCTTTGTTATCATAAACATTGAGAAAAGAAATAGAATGTGAAAAGTGTTGTGATCACTTTGTCAAATCTTTATATTTACAAAATCAAGATGTTTTCTGTGTTTTTCTAGCAGCTCCATAAGGTTTATTGACCATTCATCTTCAATTGAATGTGTCTTCACACTTCTGCGTTCTGTTCTCTTTTTCCACGAATATTTTCAGAAACTTGGTTTCCACTCATCTATCAATCGACACAGGTGATATCTGGGCGGCGTCACGTTGGAATTATGTCTGCAGAACCTGTAGGAAACTATGGGGTAAGGTACTATGAAACTCTGAATTGTAATCACCATTATAAAAAATTTGTTTATCCAAAGTGTCAATGTGTGATTGTGGACTCTGTGGGGTGGATGTTTCAGGATTGTCTTCGATGACTTGCATAACACCGGCATCTATTCCTGGGATTACTTATATCATCTGGGCAGCAACAAATTCAGCCTCATGAGAAATTACATCAAAACACTCAACAAGTATGGACTCAAGCGGGATCCGCCTAGAAGAAAATGAATGATTCAGGCACTGCTCCATTTCACTTGACCGTCCGTCATCTGCAACAGGAGCATGGCAGGATAATATGTGGCACACATTGGTTTTCTACTTCATTTCTTAGACCAAATGCTTAGGGAGCCAAATTCAACATCTTTGCCATTTGTTGTTTGTTTACACCGTAAGCTATCTATTCTTGCGACTGTAATGTACATGTAAACCAGTTGGCCGGATATACATCAATCGTTGTGCTGATTGAATTTTTTTCTTTTAATCTGGAAAGTATTAATCATGGCTTATACTAAACGATTTATAATTACAACCATAAACCCAACAACACACCCCAAAATAAAAAACCAAAGGAAAAAGATCAATATGCACTCCCAATATGTAATTTCCGACTCCACATAATTTTCTTAGTTCTTTTAAATGAGCTTTCTATCATAAATTGTAGCTGGTAAAGACCATATCTTGAAAACTTTTATGCAGAATGAAGAGTAATAATAAGGGCGTAATGATCAAGTTCAGAACTTTAACTATTTAAAAGGTAATCGCAGAAAGGAAAACACGCACGCAGCAGCTTCACAACAAGGTGTTTGACTAAATCTTCATTAATTCACAAATTTTTGTGCTTCGCATTCCAAACAAGTAATATTTGTTCTTCCTCTACACTGGAATAATGGTCAAAATTCAAATTACAAAAAGAATGGGACAACACAGCTTTTTCCTTTTGTGACTATGATGGAACGCGTACTCTCTCTTTCTCTGCCTAAGTTGCTTTTCTATGAAAAACTTGTAACTAAATGGGCTTTTTCTTCCTTCCACTTTGGGTGACACGCTTCAGTTCTTGAGTTCCCCTTTTCACTCCCCTGTCACATAAATTAATATTGTGAAATCTACACAAAAGTCGCCAAAATTGGGCAAATGAGGAAGTTTAATGTACCTTCTATACATGTAAATGTAAGAATAGAAAAGCAGCAGCAGCAGCATAGTCAGAAAGGAAATAACAAGGTAGGATATACTACTCCTCTTCTGCGCATTTGCCACATAAAGGGGACAATCAATGAAGAGAAGTATAAGTTCATAACCGAAAAAACATCTGAATAGGTTTTGGTTTTTTGGAATAATAAATTAGAATGGGTTTATGCAAGCATATAAACAGCCCACGGACAGGTGATGATGAACTTTACCTTCCTGCGGCCTTGAGAGAAAGGTTTTCGACCTCCAGTGCAAGTGTGGGCATCACAGAATTGACGCAAGAAGAACTCTGCCATATTAATCATTAAGAAAGCTATATCATACGCCGATAAACATAGATAACTTATACAAATTTTGTAGTTATCATAAAGAAATATATAAAATTACCATGAAGACGGCTTGCTGAAGGACCACTACTGACTGGAAAACAACTATCAGCTAGACCCTGCACATCATGGGCAATTTATGAATAAAAAGAATGCTGCAATTTAAATGCACAAGACATCATTCAGATGCGACCTCACACAGATGTTTGTTCCGTGCAGCAGCAGCAGGATTGCACTTAGTCTTTTTGTGTGGTACAGAATCCATCACGAGGTCACAATGCAATGCACCACAAACATTTGCCAAGCACCTGCTATGACTCTGATTCAGCAGAGGTATGCCATGAGTCAATTAGAAATGCCCCATTGAGGCTAAACAAACAGAAGGGCCATGGTTGCCAAAGTTCAAGTGGAGATCAAATGAACCAAAAATAGTAGAAAATTAGCTTAATACAATAAGGTTATCAATTGTACAGGTTGAAGCATCAGGTGAAATATGTTTAGACTTTGACCAATGATTTTTATCTTTTGGACCAATGGAGTAATGAACCTAAGATACATTCAGTGTAGCCTACGGTCATGCTCTTTCCCTCGTTTCCCAGTCAATGCAAGCTAATGTAGTTAATACCGTGAAACAAAAAATGACTTCCTAATACAACTATTTGTCCCTCGTCAGTTGCTGAAATAAACATCACCAGCCAGGAAAATAAAATAAGAACATAAATGAAAGGGCACTTACCACATTCAGCAAATTGTAGTGCCTGTTGTCAAAATGCTTATCAAGAAATTTCTCGTCATAAAATCTTTTCTTACAATATCCACATTGCCAATCGTTGAATTCTACAAGGCTTTTGTGCTCTTCCTGATCTCTGTACAGGTCATTGCTAGGGTGTAGCTTGCATGTTCTTGGAATCTGATACCGCTCTTTCTCTACAAAGGGCATCAAGTACTGCACCAAATAAGAGAGATAATGATATTGATATGAGTGAAACTGCTATAAAGATGTAGTAATAGAAGAGTCTGTGTACGATTTTCTTGCATACCTCCTGAATTATTTTCCATGCTGCCCTACTCCTTTCTCTCGAACAATGTACCTCAGGTGGATCTCCCAGCTCTTGCTTCAAAGTTCTATACATCAAATTCTGGTGTTAGTAATAGACACAGCTCTAAAATTTCAAGAAGAGCACAATGATATACAACACTGACATGCAACAACTTGTGCTAAAATTTGCAGGTGTATAATCTTGAGAAATATGAAGGCGAAATCAATTCCCAAAAGCAAATTGCCCATTTTAAAATGACTAGCCTAATCATACATGCCCACATAGTTTCAAGTTTCAACATTTAACTATATAGTACCTTGAGGTTGCAGATTCTTGATGACCCTAATAAAAAAAAATGAAAAGGGTGAAAAGGGTCATATTAAATAAACATAATAATTCTCTGAAGAGATGAGCTCTGGCAAAGCTATGCAAATCAATGAAATTTACCCATTAAAGAATTGGTAGAGATGCAGGTTGGGCTCCTGAGTTCTTGTTTAACCAACAACAGAAAGGCAAGAAAAAATTTAAACTAATAAAGATACCTGATTTGTTAGCAGAGGCTGAGGAGATGAAGTTGAAGAAACAAAACAAAATTGCAGAGACGCTGATAAGCAGCACAGGAACAGAAGACCAACCAATTTCATTTTACACAACTTCTTCTTCATTTTCTGCCTCCGCGTCAACTCTCAAAGCTACACACCATTTTGCATCTCCATTGTTCCTCTCTCTCTGCTCCTGCGACTTCAGAGACGGAGTCCCACTGCCGCCTCCACGCCCCACTCACCAATCAATAGTTGCCACGTGTGAAGCCCAACTCTCTTTTCAAGCCCAATTTAAAACTTGGGGGACAGGACCTCAGCCTTTGGGTCGCCATTTTCAACAAGGCCCAACCCAATTACAATATTGAACTATTTTTTAAGGAATAAGAACATAATAATATGAACTCTCAAATCAATTTTTGGTGTTTTTCTTTTATTTTATAATGTTGATTTTTTATATAAATATAAACAATAATCTAAATTAATCATGATGGCAGATTCACTACTCTAATCAACTTGCTTAACTCGCATATGCTTTAGTATTTTTTTATATATATAAGCGATAATCTAATCTAAATTATGAAGAGGAAGATTCGAACTCGGGTGTAAAGTGAAGAGTACATTCACTCTAGCTAACTTGGCTAAACGATGTCTGCTTTCTATAACTTATTTGTTGTTCGGAAATTGGAACAATATGTTGAACATTAAATATGGAATATGGTACCACATCTACCATGCATTTGAGTACTAGCTCTCACTCAGTGTCACGCAACAGCAATACTAAGGAGTTTATGTTATTATGTCATAATCGTTGCCCCAATCTCCCGATTAAAAAAACGACGTCTCGTTTCGAAAAATAAAAAGAAAACAATGTATCAGGCAGGCAGTGAAGCTGGAAAATCTAGTAGTAGGCTTTTGTTTTGTCCGCGTGTGTTTGTGGAAGAACAAGTCCATTTCTTGTACACAAATTTCGTATTTCCTGCTAATACATGATTCGATCACACGCACCAACCATCAAATAATTGATCAGTTTCGTTGAATAATCCATATACCCAGCTAGCTGTGTATAAGCAATTATTAAAATCCCATGTTGCACCAACTTCAGTTACGTGTTCCCGGCCAAGACATAAACAACACCAAAGCTCCGATTTTGACTTTTGAGCGTATCCGTCAAAGCCATGAAATTTAGATCTCTTACCCAATACCCATCTGAAATCTGAGCCCCAATTGAGCTACAATGGCTGGATTCTTGGTTTTGGTGGCGGTGGGCTTGATGGGTCTATGCATGAATGGTAGTTGGGGGGTGGAAGCGGGTCAGGAGGCTCCGAGGAGGATCCATACCCTGTTCTCGGTGGAGTGCCAGGACTACTTCGACTGGCAGACTGTGGGTCTCATGCACAGCTACAAGAAGGCCGGGCAACCCGGCCCTATTACCCGACTCCTCAGCTGTACGGACGACGAGAAGAAGAAGTACAAAGGGATGCATTTGGCTCCCACTTTTGAGGTGCCTTCCATGAGCAGGCACCCCAAGACTGGTGACTGGTGAGTGGTTGGAGTGTGCTTTGTTCCTCACCTCTTTCATTTTTGATTGGTTTTCTTCTTAATTTGGTCTCAAATTGGGTTTTGAATTCTGGCTTTGCAATTCTGGCTTAATTGTTCCTTCTATTTGATGGGTTTGGTTAAGGTGGACAGCATTGGATTTTCTTTGATGCAGAAAAGGGAAAAACATAATGGTAGAAATGTTTTTTGTTTAATTTTCAGGTACCCTGCTATTAACAAACCAGCTGGAGTTGTGCACTGGCTTAAGCACAGTAAAGAAGCTGAGAATGTTGATTGGGTTGTGATTCTGGATGCGGATATGATCATACGGGGGCCAATCGTTCCTTGGGAACTTGGTGCTGAGAAAGGCAAACCTGTTGCAGCATATTACGGGTATTACGATAACACTTTTTTTCTTTTCATCTAAGTGATACTACATCAAAGCTAAGCCTGCTCCCATGATAAACTTTGTAAAGCATCTGTTTGGAAAGGATGTTCTTCGTAAGGGTATGTATTAGCTGCAGTCAGGTTTTACCATACAAGAGCATTTTACGAATGCCTTGTGAGTTCACTAGTAATAGTTCACAATTGTCGTCAATGTAGCCAACCTAAATTAGTTTGAATTAAAAGGGTGGTTAAGTAGAGTATTATGTTTGTACTTGACATGCTTTGGAGGTTGAAATGAGGTTTTCTTTGTTCTTGATCCATCACTGACATGAGAAGAACAGAACCTTGTCAATTTCGGAACTGTAGAGATCTCTTTTCTGGCATTTGCATAATATCTTTGTGAACCTGTTCTTCTGAGGATTTTATGGGCAGTAAATGTATTTTGAACTTATTCTTCAATATTCCTCTTTTTTTGCCCTTATAAGGACTGTGGCTATCAACATACATTGGTATAATGAATTTCTTCTTCAGGTACTTGGTTGGATGCGATAATATTCTGTCTCAACTACACACAAAGCACCCAGACCTCTGTGATAAGGTCGGTGGGCTTTTAGCCATGCATATGGATGATCTTCGAGCATTGGCACCCATGTGGCTTTCGAAAACGGAAGAAGTGCGCGAAGATAGAGCTCACTGGACAACTAATATAACTGGTGACATCTATGGGAAAGGATGGATCAGTGAGATGTATGGATATTCTTTTGGTGCAGCAGAGGTAAGTTTCTTTCTTACTGTCCTTAAAACCTTCTTTTTTCTTCCTTTAGTAATATATATGTCAGATCTTTCACAAATTCCGAATACTTTCCATTTCAGCTTCTTTTGCATAGTGTTTTCTTTTAGTTAATTTGTATTGGATAACTTATTTCTTTTTTCAGGTTGGACTTCAGCACAAAATAAATGATAACTTAATGATTTACCCAGGCTATACTCCACGAGAGGGTGTTGTGCCTATTCTTTTTCACTATGGCTTGCCATTTAGTGTAGGTAATTGGTCTTTTAGTAAATTAGATCACCATGAAGATGGTATTGTTTATGACTGTGGCCGACTCTTTCCTGAACCTCCGTACCCAAAAGAGGTATGTGATTTGAAATGGAATGTCTATTTTTGTTTGTTAGGCTGAATATTTAGGTCTTTATCTTACAAATCTCAAAATTTCTTACATGGAAGATCATGTTCAAGGTCTTCAAATTTAACATTCTTTCTTTGTCCAGGTAAAACTGATGGAATCTGATCCAAATAAAAGGCGAGCTCTTCTTATGAATTTAGAGTGCATTAACACTTTGAATGAGGGTCTTTTACTACAACATGCAGCAAACAGTTGCCCGAAGCCAAAGTGGTCAAAATACTTGAGCTTTCTGAAAAGCAAAACTTTTGCTGAACTGACTCGGCCAAAACAGCTGACTCCTGCTACGTTACAATTTGAGAAGGCAGTACATGTAGTACAGGCAGTACAGCAGCAAGTTGTCGATGAGCCCACGAAGCCACATCCAAAAATCCACACCCTTTTTTCTACAGAATGCACCCCTTACTTTGATTGGCAGACTGTAGGACTTGTCCACAGTTTTCACCTGAGTGGCCAACCTGGAAATATCACACGATTACTCAGCTGTACTGATGAAGATTTGAAGCAATATACTGGCCATGATCTGGCTCCCACCCATTATGTCCCTTCCATGAGCCGACATCCATTAACGGGCGATTGGTAATTCTATTTTCTTCATATCTCTTCTTTCCTTCTTTTAGTTTCTTCTTGGTGGTGATTTGAGGTCAATGTCAGCATTGCCTTTTTTTCTTTGATTTTTTTTTTTGGGGGGTGGGGTTGGAAGGCTTGATGAATCCTCCAAAAATTTTGTGAGCCTGAGTTAACATAAATTGGGAATTCTAATCCCCATCTCCAATACATAAGAAACAAGTAATGGTCTATCTTTTGTTCTTTCTACCAGGTATCCAGCAATTAACAAACCAGCTGCAGTCCTTCATTGGCTTAATCATGCAAATACTGATGCAGAGTACATAGTGATTCTTGATGCTGATATGATCTTGAGAGGCCCAATTACGCCATGGGAATTCAAAGCAGCACGTGGCCGACCAGTTTCAACTCCCTATGAGTAAGACAATATGATGCTTTCAATTTTTATCTTTGGTATCTCAGGACCCAAAATGTAATTCAGGTTGTGACAGAATATATCGCTATATTTCTGGCGTGTGTGTTCAGGGGTGCACATTTCTAGTTGCATAATCCATACAAGGACTTATTTTTCCTAATTTGTGTATTCTAGCTATCTTATTGGCTGTGACAATGAGCTCGCAAACCTCCATACTCGCCATCCTGAAGCCTGTGACAAGGTTGGGGGTGTTATCATCATGCACATAGATGATCTACGAAAGTTTGCTTTACTATGGTTGCATAAAACAGAGGAAGTCCGGGCGGACACAGCTCACTATGCCACAAATATTACTGGAGATATATATGAATCTGGTTGGATTAGTGAGATGTATGGTTACTCATTCGGGGCAGCAGAGGTAAATTGTTTCTACTGTGTAAAAAAGTAATCCCTTTTTATCTTGTAGTTTGTATGCTTTTGGTTTCCATGGGATTTCACGTAAAAAGACCATGCTTTGTGGAGTGTGTACAAATACTTTAGGTTTCCATGAGCAACATCATTGGTCTTTTTAAAAATCAAGAATAAATTTGTGGTGATGATTCTGTTCCCCTCTGTTTTTCCATGCAGTTGAAACTAAGGCATCAGATTAGCAGCGAGATACTGATATACCCAGGATATGCTCCTCAACCTGGTATCAGATACAGAGTGTTCCACTACGGTTTGGAATACAAGGTTGGAAATTGGAGCTTTGATAAGGCAAACTGGAGGAATGTTGATGTGGTTAATAAGTGCTGGGGCCAGTTTCCAGACCCACCCGACCCTTCAACACTTGATCAGACAGACAAGAACAAACTGCAGACGGATCTGCTTAGCATAGAATGCATAAAGACACTAAATGAAGCACTACGCCTGCATCATGAGAGGAGGAACTGCCCTGATCCCAATTCCTTGTCCAACTCAAACTCCGATGCAGTAGAGGAAATTGTAGTGTCAAGGAAATTTGGCAAGTTGGATGCAAGTCGTGTTGTAGGAAGCAACCGTGCAGAAATGAATCATTCTCAGGAAATTTCAGAACCTACTTTGACAGATGGGTTGTTTAGTTCTGTGAGGTTCTGGGTTGTAGCTCTATGGGCATTCTGTGGCTTGGGCTTCTTGACGGTCGCGTCAGTGCTGTTTTCAGGTCGTAGAGGGAAAGGTAAAAGAGGTAAAAGTTATAGAATTAAAAGAAGAAATTCTGGTTCAGGATTCATGGATATTAATGGACGTGATAGGCATTTGCGTGGAGGTGAAGTACCGTTATGACGTTGCATTTTATTATTTTGAGGTAAAATTCAAGAAGTTTATCAAAAGATAGATGGAGAAGATGGATGGAGAAGACTAAGTTTTTGCCTTTGCCATGAGTATACAATACAGTGAGGACCATTATATTTGCTAAGTCAGGCCAAGTTTCACTGCCAAAGGACAAGTCAAAGAAAGTGCTTGTCTGAAAGTCAACATTTTTACCAAATGCTAGTTAGGGTTATTATCATTAAAGAGGAAGAGAAAGAGGTGGTCGTGTAGTAATTTTGATTTTGATATCACTTTGTATTCTATTTGTGTTTTTTTCCATACCAAATCGTATACGTGCACTTTGATATACGCTTTTGCTTCCACAGCAGAAGTTTGTCTTCTTTCCGTATTTTATATCTTCTAAATATTTAAATCAAACTGCTTGCCTGTACATTTTGCTGGGCCCTCCTGGTCAAGAACATGTTCCTCTACAGTCTACATCCAAATCCAAGTCAACCTTCATCTTTATCGCTTGTGGGCTGGGGAATATTCCAATTCTAAGGGCCATGCAATCCAAAACCCACCCACAATCTTGGTTGGGCACCTGTTTTATTTCTTCAATTTTGCCAACCATCTAATAAAAAATTATATTTAATGTGTATTACTTGTACTGGTAATGTTGTAAAAATGCGGGTTCTCTATCCCCGCATTCAATTCAATGGCATATTCCTTGTAAATTGTCAAGGTGTAATATGTGTTAGGCTAGTTGGTTAGGATAGTGAGTCTATTTACTTGTATTTATGTTCGAATTTTCCTTTTTTTAAAGTAATTTAAACTATTATTTATACTCAAAAAATAAAAAATTAATGCCAACCTACCCTTTGTTTAGCATCCCAATTATCAACAACTTCATAGGTAGCCAAGCCACAAGAGCAAGATCGACTGGTACTGCTGCTAGATTCTGACTCTACACCTACAGGCTACAGGAGAGAGAGGGGAGGACACTCCAAATTCAAATTGGCCAAAAATTTGAACGTTGGAGGAAGACCGTTGGTTTCCTCACGTGGGCCCTACGAAAAAAAACAGGGCTGAAAAGGCATTGGATTTTGATTTTAAAATTTGGAGCCGAAGTCCCAAGTCCGGGAGATGGTTATTGGCGTTTTTTAAGGAGACCCCACTTGTCACTCGGCTTTTGCACTCCGAAGTCTCATCTCTATCTCTAGTTTCTAAATGCGGCCTGCGGGGGGGGCCAGCAGCAGGCCAACTTTTCCACGACACTTTTCGTTTTGAATTTCAAATTCGAAATCAACGAGGACGACGACCACCATAACGATGTAATCATAAAATCGATAATTGATTCATAAACCAGAGGATAAAGGGTTTTCAAGTTTGGATTTTTCGTAGGTCTCACGACATCAAATTAACCACAACCATGGGAGAATCGACGTGCCTCATGCAACCATTCTCCTATGTTTCAGGCATTCCCAATGAAGCACATGAGGTTAGTTCTTGATATTTGTCTCTGTTTTGCGTTTCCTGTAATTTGTAAGGACAAATTCTATGTTTTCTTCTTCACTTTTCACTTGCTGGGTAGTTTCTAAAATCTGGGTTTCGAATTTCTGTTACAGGGGAACCCAATTCATGCACTTGGGCATTCAATATCATTTGGGAGGTTCACGTCAGAGTCGTTAGCTTGGGAAAGATGGTCCACATTCTCTCACAACCGCTATGTAGAAGAGGCAGAGAGATACTCCCGCCCCGGCTCTGTTGCACAGAAAAAGGCTTTCTTTGAAGCACATTACAAGAAAGTTGCTGCTCAAAGGGCTGCAGCCTTGCTTGAACAAGCAAATGCTAATGCTGCTGCTGCTGTAGCATCAGACAATGCCCCGGAACCCAAATCTGAAAGCCAAGATCTGAAGACCGTGGTTCCAACCTCTGAAGTGGTCGTCAATAAACAAGTAGAAAAGGAAGAGGAAAAGGTGGTCGAAGAGCCAACTAAAAAAGAAGAAGCTTTCACTGGTAATACCAATGGGTACAATTCAGACACTGAAATGGACAAACTTGCAAGCAGCAGGGTGCAAGTTGCTGATATCCCTGCAACTCATGAACCCCAAGTTTTGGCGGAGAATTCTGCAGAGCCTGAACTTTCAAGCCAAATGCACAATGCTGTTAACGACAAGGAGGTAAAAGGCATGGAGCTCAGTGGCACACGCCAGAGTGAAAAACCTCTGTTAAAGGTAACAACATTGAATTATAACCATAGTTTCTATCCTGTTCACACCCGTGGACTTAATCGACCTGCACTTTTTGTTGTTTTAGCAGAGCTACAGCTCAAATCAAGAAGCTTCGACACCCATAAAAAGGAAGAAAACAAGACTCTTTACTTCCTCGAAATCATCATTAGCGTATCATAAAGCACCCAAGGTCCCATCTTCTCCAGCCAAAACCATAGTTTCTAGTTGTTCGAGAAAGGATGATATTCTCACCCCATTGCGAAAGAAGCCGGCAACAGAATTGGAGGACAAGAAAAGATCAACTCCCAAATCACTTCACAAGTCAGTCAGTTTCACACCCATCAGGGAACTTTCCAGATTGACTTCAACAGTCATCAGGAAGATTGAAAATTCAAGAGTTGGTGCTAGTTCTTCCAAGACATCAAAAGATTGCATGACTCCTCTAAGAACTCCAACTACGGTGTGCCTCCCAATTTCTTTGAATTTTTTCTAAAAGTATCTCCAAAGATTTGCAGTTTTTCCAACAGTGCTTACTGCTAAAGAGTTTATCTTTGGAACTGCAGGTATCTAAGAATGAGGTGCACAAGCGTTGTACAAAAACCCCATGTTCCGAAAAGAGAAGGTACCTGATCATATAAAACAGAGCAAGCAATCTTCTAAGAAGTTTCAACCTTTATTCTTATTTCTATTTTTTCATTACTCGATAAATGAATCTTGACTGATTCTGTTTCTGCTCGTGTATTTTATGAATCACAGGGCAAAAACACCACCTGATCCCTCAGCAAGTGGAACCAAAACACCTGTGTCTAGATGGCGCTCACTCCGTACAGAGTATTTGCCTCATCTTTTGACATTTTTCCTGTTTAATCACATGTAGCATCATGAAAGGCTCACAATTTAGCCAGCACATATTTAAAACATTACTGATAAAAATCACAATCATAACTCCAGAAGAATATGCAGAGCAACTCAACTTGAATTCTCAAATATTAAACATCTGAATTAATGGATTTACTATGGGTCCCACCTAGCGCCATTTCTCTAAAAGGGACTTTGAGCTCTTATGTCTTCTTTTTCTTTTTCTTTCCCAATTTGGCCAGTTGTTCAAAGTTTTTGAGTGCCTGCAGAAACAAGGCGCGGTCCCCATTTTCATCTGCCCCTTTCAACTTAAGAACTGAGGAAAGAGCTGCAAGTAGAAAGAAGGCAAGGGTTTGCCTTTTCTCTTCTATATACATGTTCCTAAATTGTGATCAAATCTGTTTCATGAGATAGTTGTATATGTGGTTGAAGTACTTATGGACCTCATGTTTTCAGAAGCTTGAAGAAAAGTTCAATGCTAATGAGGCACAAAAGGTGCAGGTACAAAGAAAACTCAAGGTTGTTCTCTCCTTACGAAGCTTCTTCAATCCTTTGCCATTTTTGTTTGTACAAACCAAGATACGAAAAAAAGAAAGCAGCTTAATGGACCTAGGCAGAAAACAGCCATGCACACTACCTTTATCAAACTAATTTTGGTCACCACAACTTGGCTCAATACATGAATCTCTATGGTTTATGCAGGAGAAAGAAGGAATAGAGATTGGAAAATTTCGCCAAACCCTTTGCTTCAAGGCCAGGCCACTTCCTGATTTCTATAAAGAAAGAAAAGCACAAAAGAGTGAGATAGACAAGGTATGTTTGTCGAGCTGTGCAGCTATGCTTCTGCGATAACCATAATATGTTAACTCAGTGTTTAATCATTTATTATTATCCTTGATTTCTTCCAACAGGTTCCAGTGGCTCATCCTCTGCCACAGAAGCTAGGGAAAAAGTCCACTACCACTCCAACTCCAAGCGTAGTTGAGCAATCAACGTCTCTATCTCCTAGAGGAGCTCCAATCAAGAGCAGTGGCACCAAGAATGTTCAGGGAAAGAATAAGCGAACCCCAACTTGTTCTCTCATTTCACGATCCTTAAAGACTACTCGTGAGAATACATCTCCAAACATTCAGCTGGGATAACCCAAGTTTCTGTTGGAGCAGAATTTATTGAGATATATCAGTCCTGCTGAAAGCTTCTAGCAAATTTTAGTTAGGTTTGATCGCACCGCATACCAAAATTAATTTGCCGGAGACATATATGCATATAGATTTTGAGCAAATGTATGAAGAGTGTAGTTGGTTAGTGGACAAAAAATTGTACGGTCTTTCCATTTTTACCTGTACCAAGAATTGTTCTACGAAGTGTAGAAGTTGTGGAAGGCTGTGGAATTTCCATTTGGAAATAGGTTTCAGCATCTCATTATTTGAGTGTACCCCTAAGTAGTAAAGAAACAAAAATCTGTTAAGCAAGGATTCAAATTATAGCCGAGATAATATGTAACAGATGATGGGTCTTCATTTCAGGACATATAGAAATCTATGACAAGAGAAACCAACCTAGCCTCGGGATGATGGTACAATATACTGTGGTCAGCTGCCATAAAAAAGTTACACGACAGTCTTTCAAGATGGTTCATAACGGATCTTAAGCACTGTGCATCTTCTTTTTCAGTCAATATCTGCCTAATGATAATTTGAGGCATATTGAAAATGATTTTCTTCTATAGAAGCAGCAATGGAGATGTCTGAAATAAAAGAAAAGAAAAAGAAGTAAGATTCTCTCTTTTAGGGGTTTAACATTCTTCCAACCCTTGAAATACAAAATGGACGGTATTTAGGAAATATTTTGCAGCAATTACATGAAATCAAAGAGTCTTCGTTACAATTTTGTTCAATCAGTGATCAGAAATTTCTCTTTATTACCTTCTTATGCAGTGCCCCAAAAGGCTTCCGTCCATAATTTCAGACCCTAGCATCTTTACTCCACCTCTTCAGAATGTATTTGGAAGGGAGAATCTTTATATTCCTATAGTCGAGTACTTTCAAGGCATGGCTGCACAAAACTCCCATAAACTCAAATTTCATACAATTACAGGCAACTGTTTCTGTAGATGAATCAAAAGTAACCAAGTACTCTCGTGGTTGCCCATATATGCTAACTTTGTACCCAAACAACGGCCCAGTCTGAGTGCATTGATTCACAATGATATTTAGGCATGTTTCATACTCTTGCTGGAACAATTCAAATATCATTGGTGTGTACATATTCCTCGCATGCTTCAAAAGAATCACATCACCCATAAGTTCTGGCAGATGGTGGTGCATGTTGTAGTTACCCTCTAGTTCTTTGTAGTGCCAATCATTTATGACCTTTCCAAGATGCTTGCACAGCAGAAGCACATCCGAGTCTGACTTTAAATACTTTCTCAGGTTTTCAGTAAAACTTTCATGTAGCAGTACAGCTTTTATGTCAGCACAAAAAATATGCCTTCCATAAGCTGTGGACCATTTCTCTCTATATTCAAACATCTCATGCAACCACTCATTTTCCCAAAGACCGTATACATCCAACAATACCTTCCATGCATTAATGAAATCCTCCTCATCCTCATGATAAAAAAGACAACTGCTTAAATCATTGATAAAAGAACCAGAGCCCGCAAACATGTAGCTCAGTTGTTTAAGTGCATTTTGGTACACATGCCAAACACAAATTCGATGCATTGTTTCGGGAAATACCTTATCAATTGCTTCAGCCATCAGTGCATCTTGATCTGTGAGTATAGTTTTTGGCTTCTTTCCCGACATGGCCTCTAGGAAAGTTTGGAAGAGCCACTTGTAAGATTCAACACTTTCATCATATAAAAGTGCAGCACCAAAGATCAGCATTTGCTTATGATGATTTATCCCAATGAAAGGTGTGAATGGTCGGCTATCTTTCTGTAATCTGTAAGTTGTATCAAAGCAGATCACATCACCAAAATCACCATAGTCCATCGCCATCTTGGTGTCAACCCAGAAAACATTAGTTACTTGATCATCTACATCAGGTTGCAAAGCATAAAAAAAGGAAGGGTTCTTCAATTGCTTGCTCTGAAAAAATTGCTGCAGTCTGGCTGATTCTCCCTCTCTCATTCCTCGCATACATTTGAAAGGAAGTTTATTTTTATAATCTATGGGATCATAACCGTTATTATCACAGTCTCTACCTGTCTTACGTATTAACTCAGAGGCTGCTTCTGGCTGCATATTAGAACAATCCACTAAATCGCCTTCAAAAACTTGTGCTGCAATTAATCTCTTTTGCGACCGCAACATGTGAACTCTACAAGCAGCAACAAGCTCATGATTGTGTTTTTCTTCAAAGTGAGTGACACGGTATCTATCATCAGGTTGTCGAGATATGACCAACTGCGCCAAACAGCCAATTCTTGTCTCCTTTCTAGGTCTCTTCACATTCATGTCCCGTTTGTCTCTCTGCCGAAAACCTTCTCTAAAACAGGTAAACCTTCTAGAGACCACAGAACCATTTATTTTGCTCCTATTTACATAATCCTTCCGAACACTAAAACCTACCCGTCCAGCATATGTGTTGTAAAACTCATATGCGTGATCTTCTGAGTCGAACCCCATTCCAAGTTTTGGCACCCCATCTATTCCAGATTTATCACCCAAGTCGGCTTCAATTGCTTGAGCAAAATTCAATCTCTTCTGTGATGGTAACTGATAAGTTGTACACGGGGCAACAAACTCATGATTGTGCTTAGGTTCAAAATGAGTAACACAAAACTTGCCATTGGGTTGACGTGCAATGGTCATGTGTGCCAAGCAACCAGTTCTTGTTTCCTGCCGGGATTTCCTCACGTTGGCATTATGTTGGATAGGCCGATATCCTTGTCTATAACAAGTGTACCTTCTTGAAACAACTATACCATTTATCCTACTTTTATTTACAAAATCTTTTCTAATGCTGAAACCTTCCAGCACAGCATATCTACTGTAACAATTGTATGCATGGTCTTCTGACTCAAACTCCACCCCAATTTGCGGTACCACATAAATGTATTCCTCACCTTTCATGGCCATACCAGCTCCTGGTACATCAGCACAGGGAACATTTGGGCTCTGCAACTCCTGCTCACCATCTACATCCATCTCAAACTTACTCACAGAGTAAAATTTTGGGGTTTCACTTTCCTCGCAGTCAATTTCCACCTGGTTCTTGTCAATAGAAGAAGGAACTGGACTCTGATACTCCTGCTCAGTATCAATAACCACCAGCCTCTTCTTAAAAGAGGAACCTTTTGGACTTTGACACTCTCTCGGAGAGTCATGTTCATGGTCGATAAACGCCTGACTCCTTTCGGCAGAGGAATCTTTTGAGCTTCGACAATCACGTTGCACATCAATATCCAATCTAAATGACGTTGGAAGTTCATTGTAGTCACTCTCTTCTTGTGGATGACTTGATATATCAGGCTCACTACAACCCATCCACCTTCATTAGGGAGGGAAGAGAAAAAGGAAGGAAAAACTAAAAAGAAGTCAGGAAAAATTCAATTTAATACGAGAGCCATCATTCACCATTATAAATAAATATCCCACAAAAAACGAGCTACTTACAATTATGTAGCACATCAAATTATCATATCTATAACAGCTAGGATTATTTCGACTGATATTCACAAGTAACTCAATAGGGCAAAACAACGAGCTACGCATGCCATCTTTACTGATACACATAGCTTACACTATATCAAATCAATTGGGTGGAAAAAGGGACTAAAAATTGATACTTGGCAATGGAAAGTGTGAGCTTAGGAATGGCCAAATTAGAGCTTTATGCCTCAGATAAGAATACATATGGGTCAGAGTCCTTATCAGCAATTAGCATGCGCAGTTCTTCAACCATCACATGAATGCCAGAAGGAAAAAAGAATTCAATTATTGAAAACAGGAATGCAATTATGCAATGCACCATTGTAGCAAGCAATGAAACAAGGAACGCTGGAAGATCAGAAAGACCAAAGCTTTTATTATAATTCTCAATGAAAAAAGTAACTAGTATAGCACCAAACATGCAAGAGGACCCATTACTCCAGAGAGAGAAAGTGAGAGAGAGAGAGAGGGCAAACCTTAGAGAGTGAAAAGGGAAGAAGAGGAAGGGAAACGAGGAAAAATTCTGCTGCTTTGAGGGTGCAAAGCTCTTGGATGCTCCGGTGGGATTTCAACGAACCAGATATTTCGGATATTGTGGTCTATCAGGCAGAGAGCAACCGGAAGAACTGTAGAATTTTAGGGCTTATGTCTCAGCTCCTTTCGGTTTCAGAGTGACTAACTGGTGGGAAAACTTGGAAACAGAGTGCGGACAAGTTTTCTCAACCCGCCTCTTGACGTGGCAGTTGCTCATTGGTTTTGCAAAATGACTCAGCTTAAGGTGCTGTTCGGAAATGAAATGCACATATCATTGAGATTCTTTTCTATTCATTTGGGTTGGATTTGCTTAAACTGAATTAGATTGGAGGCCAAATTCTAATGAGAATATTGTCAAATATTTTTTTGTAGAAAATTGGTTGCAATTTATTGAGGACAAACAGAATACAATTAAAATTTCAAACTAAAGTCAAGAAGATTAGATGAGTATTTATACACGTAAGAGCTTAGAAATTGGACTAATCAAGTAGCCTATTCTACTTGCTCATAACGATCAAAGATGAAGCACCCCCACTCTAAATATTCCTTAGTCACGGACTCACGGGTTACCACAACAAGTACATCAAAAATAAAATCAGACCAAGACAAGGAAGCGGCAATAAAGGAATGTTGTCAAATATTGAGAAATAAGATCATCATCATCATCATCATTATTATTAACTTGTACATCAAAATACAAAGCAGAAGAAAGAGAAGTTGACTTCAATCCGCGTTATTCAAACCACAATCACGTTTGTGGCACTAAACACCACCCTTCATCTTCCTCAATTGGATCAATCACATATTCCACATTAAAGAAACCCATCTTTTCATAATTTCCATCTTCCTCTACCTCATCACAATCCACCCTCACATCATGATCATTTCTATTATCATAGGCTCTACTTGCATAACCATTGATTTCATGATCTTCTTCATCATCATCATCGTTATCATAATCTCTAGTAGACAGATGATCCAAAATCCCCGTGGCAGAAAACCCGGAAAAATTCGAGCTGGGCCGGCTGTCCACAACCCGCCAAGTGACCAAACGATGATTGGATAAGACGTCGGATGACTTGAGCTTGTGGTTCCCTTTGGTCTTGTCCTTGGCCTTAGAAGCCGGGTGGATGTGACACTCGGTGCACCCGGGCTTGCCGCACTTGCCCGTGAACTTGGAGTGGTTGGTAGGCTTGGTGGCCACCTTGGTGAACAACCCGGCTGTAGGAGGTGAATCAAACCTGTTCACGTGTCGGGTTTGTGGTCTTGGGTTCAATGAGTCGGGTAGGACCCGGTAAGTCCGAACCATCCCGTGCTGGCGACCCTCTCTTTTCATTGTTGACAAATGGAGCTGTGGGCTGAATGAAAGATTGAAAGAAGGATGAATGATGGAGGTGTTGAGTTGTGCCCTCTCTCATTTTATAGTGTTGCTTGTGGGAATGAAAACTTGGGCAACACGTTTGGTTTGGTAGGTCCTAATTCTTGTTGACCAAGCCAATAAATCATTAAAGATTGACAACTCACCAAGATAAAGAATACATCTTTTTCTCATATTAAAATTTATTATTATTATAAAGCAAGTACTTGGCAATGGCCAATTGCTTATGCTTGACGGTATGCACATGTTTGTTTCTTAATAATGATGCCCACTTACATGTTACAGGGTTGACCCTGGAATTGAACTCTTTTTTTTTTCATGTGGCTAATGGAAATTATACAAAGTTTTGATGAGAAAAGGTGTGAGCCCCAAGGCAAAGGGACGCTGCTCTACTGGAATTGCAACTCATAAGCCAAAATTCCAGCTGCTCTGCTGGTATTATTTTTTTTCCTGGAACTTGCTCGGCTCCTTCACAGCAGAAAAATTTATGTGTAACGGGTATAATACTTTTTGTTATTCCAGTCAATAATGCAATTACACATGAGATATATATTTTTTTTACGTGTCTTTGTATTATAGGTCGAGTATAACAACATAGTACTATCCCTGTTGCATGAAAGTCTTTATCCCTTCACAAAAGTCTAAAAGTTCAGTTTTTCTTAGTAACCAATAGAAGAAATCCATGTGTTACGCTTGCATGAGGGACGGAGTTTCTGTGCATCAGGCTTTCTCAGAACTTGGCGCCCGCGATCATAATCAAAAGTTAAAAAACCAACCAAACTTAAAAACTTACAACATCTTCCAAAATTGAGTGAGTTTGAGGGTCTGTTTGGAAAATGTAAAAACCTATCTTTTTATTCTTACGGATCCTCTAGTAAAAGTGGCATGCAAACATACACTTTAATTGCATAATGTTCTTCCTACACTGTTGTCTACTTTTAATGCTCCAAATAAATGTTTTTTTCTTCTTTCCTGTACACAATGTGATACAACATGCTTTTAGGTAAAATAGCCTGCACAAACCCAAATAGTTTGCTAATTCTTAAACCGAAGATGTAAGCTAATACCTATCATTCATCTTGGGAGCCATGCCAAAAGCTTTATACATTTTCCGAAACTGGGGCATCAGATGACTTGACCGAGTGGGTCCAAGCTCTCCTTGCTGATGATTTTAGGGGTGATCACTGCTCTCTTGCCACGATACAGCACGTAATGTTGACCCATGAATAGAAGGTCAAAGAATATAGATACCTGAAACAGTAAAACCCATCCATGTATAAGCAACATATAGCTCCATAACCAATTCAATTTGAGACAATCTAGAAAATGTGTCAATTGTTTGATATAATTCAAGACATTGCTACGAATGAATCCATACCAGAAACAGCAGTGTCTTCCCTATATGTCCATAGAAGTTCACCCAAGAACCTGGAAAGGTGCACAAGTTAGAAACACAATTTAGCAAGAAGGATGTCATGAAACTGCAAATATCATTCGATGCACAAAAACAAAAAGGTCAGAATCTTACTTGAAAACGGAAATCAACCAAAGTCAAGAATGACTTGGCAAAGCTAAGAAAACACAAACTGCAGTACCTAACCACATGGCAGCAACAATTCCAATGGAAATCTTGGGGACCTTCTGATTTCCACGCTGCATAAAAAAGCCATCAGCAAAAGGTCAAATATGAAACTTTTCATGACAAAGTGACTAACATCAGGATAGTGAACCTATTAACATGATTTTAAATCATAAACTCGGTAAAGAAGATCGAGACACTTACTTCATAGATTGCAATTTGGTACAGGGTAATTGCTGTCAGTAAAACAGCATGAATAGAGAAAGCAACATCGTTTGCTGCAACAGGTATCATCTGCAATTATAGCACAAAAAAGATGAGTACTTCCAAATATACATATAACAAATCATCAACTCAATCTCTTCCATACATCCTTCCTTTTAAGACGCACACACTATATTAAACAGTTGATAAACTACAATCCCTCTTCAGCTGTTGGAGTTGGCGTCAAAGTATTGAGATTACAATCTACACGTATCATATTTCATGCAAAAATTACGTGCTTAAAAACCTAAATGACAAAACACACTTGAAACACTAGCTTTCTGATATATAAAGTTGTTTATGGCCTTGAAATCCGGTGTACCATATATGTCACAAATCTCCAAGTGCCGAAAATAACAGCCGCTATCGAGTTACAACTAAAACTGCTACATATTACATTCCTTATGTAACTTAATACTTGTATCAATATATAAGCAGAGCTCATTAAAACATTTGCCAATCCACCAAGAAAAAGCATACCCATATGCAATAATTTAAAAAGATCTAAACTTTGCTATTGGAAACCAAGAACACAGCACTGGGAATGAAAATGATCATAAAAAGAAGTGGCTAGGCTGGTAGGGAGGGAAATAAACCTGTCCTAAGCGGTACTTCTCAAAGTACTGCTTTTGAACGGCGGAGCTGAAGTAGAGAGTGGCGTTGTAGATGAGATAGGGGGAGTGCTTTGTCAAATTCAACACCACGAAATCGAAGTTCAACCCCACAACACTAATTCAAACGCCCACTGGCCACCACCATCCACCAAAAAACAAAACTATTTTAGATAAAGAAAGAATCTTTGAATTGAATTCAGCAGAAAATCGAGGTGTGAAAAACCAAGGTGTTTGTGGGATGACATAAATGAATACCTTTTCCTCCGGAAATTCAAGATGACAAGTGTACCTTCTGGAAACAACTATACCATTTATCCTACTTTTATTTACGAAATCTTTTCGAATGCTGAAACCTTCCAGCACAGCATATCTACTGTAACAATTGTATTGATGGTCTTCTGACTCAAACTCCACCCCAACTTGCGGTACCACATAAATGCATTCCTCACCTTTCATGGCCATACCAGCTCCTGGTACATCAGCACAGGGAACATTTGGGCTCTGCTACTCCTGCTCACCATCTACATCCATCTCAAACTTACTCAGAGAGTAAAATTTTGGGGTTTCACACTCCTCGCGATCAATTTCCACCTGGTTCTTGTCAATAGAAGAAGGAATTGGACTCTGATACTCATGCTCAGTATCAATAACCACCTGCCTCTTCTCAAAAGAGGAACCTTTTGGACTTTGACACTCTCTCGGAGAATCATGTTCATGGTCGATAACTGCCGGACTCCTTTCGGCAGAGGAATCTTTTGAGCTTCGACAATCACGTTGCACATCAATATCCAATCTAAATGATATTGGAAGTTCATTGTAGTCACTCTCTTCTTGTGGATGACTTGATATATCAGGGTCACTACAACCCATCCACCTTCATTAGGGAGGGATGAGTAAAAGGAAGGAAAAACAAAAAAAGTCAGGAAAAATTCAATTTAACACCCATAAAAACGAGCCGTCATTCACCATAATAAATAAATATCCCATAAAAACAAGCTACTTACAATTATGTAGCACATCAAATTATCATATCTATAACAGCTAGGATTATTTCGACTGATATACACAAGTAACTCAAAAGGGCAAAACAACGAGCTACGCATGCTATCTTTACTGATACACATAGCTTCCACCATATCAATTGGGTGGAAAAGGGGACGAAAAATTGATACTTGGCAATTGAAAGGGTGAGCTTAGAAATGACCAAATTAGAGCTTTAGCCCTCAGATAAAATTACACATGGGTCAGAGTCCTTATAGCAAATAGCATACCCTGTTCTTCAACCATAACATGAATGTCAGAAGAAGGGAAAAAATCAATTATTGAAAACAGGAATGCAATTATGCAATGCACCATTGTAGCAAGGAATGAAACAAGGAACGCTGGAAGATCAGAAAGACCAAAACTTTCATTATAATTCTCAATGAAAAAAGTAACCAGTATAGCACCAAACATGCAAGAGAAGCCATTACTCCAGAGAGAGAGAGAGAGAGAGAGAGACGGAGAGAGGGCAAACCTTAGAGAGTGAAAAGGGGAAGAAGAGGAAGGGAAACGGGGAAAAATTCTGCTGCTTTGAGGGTGCAAAGCTCTTGGATGCTCCGGTGGGATTTCAACGAACCAGATATTTCGGATATTGTGGTCTATCAGGCAGAGAGCAACCGGAAGAACTATAGAGTTTCAGGGCTTTTGTCTCAGCTCCATTCGGTTTCAGAGTGACTGACTGGTGGGAAAACTTGGAAACAGAGTGCGGACTAGTTTTCCCAACCCGTCTCTTGACGTGGCAGTTGCTCATTGGTTTTGCAAAATGACTCAGCTTAAGGTGCTGTTCGGAAATGAAATGCACATATCATTGAGATTCTTTTCTATTCATTTGAGTTTGATTTGCTTAAACTGAATTAGATTGGAGGCCAAATTCTAATGAGAATATTGTCAAATATTTTTTGTAGAAAATCGGTTGTAATTTATTGAGGACAAACAGAGTATTGTTAAAATTCCAAACTAAAGTCAAGAAGATTAAGTGAGTTTCTCTGTATATAAGAGTTCGGACATTAAACTAATCACATAGCTTACTTTCCTTCCTCATTGCGATCAAAAGAACTCTCACTCATAATGAAGCACCCCCCCGCCCCCAATGTTCCTTAGTCACGGACTCACAGGTCCGCAACAAGTACATCAAAATACAAAGCAGAAGAAAAGAGGTTGACTTCAATCCGCGTTATTCAAACCACAATCACGTTTGTGGCACTAAACACCAACCTTCATCTTCCTCAATTGGATCAATCACATATTCCGCATTAAAGAAACTCATCTCTTCATAATTACCATCTTCCTCAACCTCATCAAAATCCACCCTCACATCACATCACATCATGATCATGATCATTTCTATTATCATAGGCTCCACTGACACTCACTTGCATAACCATTGATTTCATCATCTTCTTCGTCATCATCATCGTTGTTATCATAATGACTAGTAGACAGATGATCCAAAATCCCCGTGGCGGAAGACCCGGAAAATTTGACCAAACGATGATTGGATATGACGTCGGATGACTTGAGCTTGTGGCTCCCTTTGGTCTTGTCCTTGGCCTTAGAAGCCGGGTGGATGTGACACTTGGTGCACCTGGGCTTGCCGCACTTACCCGTGAACTTGGAGTGGTTGGTGGGCTTGGTGGCCACCTTGGTGAATAACCCTGCTGTAGAAAGTGAATCGAACTTGTTCACCTGTCGGCTTCCGGGTCTCAGGTTCAATGGGTCTGGTAGGACCCGGTAAGGCCGGAACATCCCGTGCTGGCGACCCTCGCTCTTCATTCTTGACAAATGGAGCTGTGGGCTGAATGAAAGATTGAAAGAAGGATGAATGATGGAGGTGTTAGATTGTGCCCTCTCTCATTATATAGTGTTGCTTGTGGGAATGAAAACTTGGGAAGCACGGTCTTTGGTTTGGCAGGTCCTAATTCTTGTGGACCAAGCCAATAAATTATTCAAGATTGACAACTTGTCAAGATAAAGAATCTTTTTCGCATTAAAAATCTCAGTTGATGTTTTTTTCCTGGAACTTGCTCGGCTCCTCCACAGCAGAAAAATTTCTCTGCAACGGGAATCACGCTATGATACGTAAGATAATTTTTCATGTGTCATTGTGTTATTGGACGGAGATAGAAAAATAATGTCATCCTCGTTGCATAAAAGTCTTTCTCCCTTCACAGAAGTCTAAAAGTTCAGTTTTTTTTCAGTAACCAATAAAAGAAATCCATGCATTCCGCTTGCATGAGGGACGGAGTTTGTGTGCATCTGGCTTTCTCAGAACTTGGCGCCGGCGATCATAATCAAAAGTTAAAAACCAACCAAACTTAAAAGCTTACAACATCTTCCAAAATTGAGTGAGTTTGAGGTTCTGTTTGGAAAATGTAAAAACCTCTCTTTTTATTTCTTACGGATCCTCTAGTAAAAGTGGTATTCAAACATACACTTTAATTGCATAATGTTCTTCATACACTGTTGCCTACTTTTAATGCTCCAAATAAATGTTTTTTCCTTCTTCTTTTTCCTGTACACAACGTGATACAACATGCTTTTAGGTAAAATAACCTGCAGAAACCCAATAAGTTTGCTAATTCTTACACCGACGATGTAAGTTAATAACTATCATACATCTTGAGAGCCAAGCCAAAAAGCTTTATACATTTTCCAAAACTGGGTCATCAGATGACTTGACTAGTGGCTCCGAGCTCTCCTTGCTGATGATTTTGGGGGTGATCACTGCTCTCTTGCCACGATACAGCACGTAATGTTGACCCATGAATAGAAGGTCAAAGAATATAGATATCTGAAACAGTAAAACCCATCCATGTATAAGCAACATATAGCTCCATAACCAATTCAATTTGAGACAATCTAGAAAATGTGTCAATTGTTTGATATAATTCAAGACATTGCTATGAATGAGTCCGTACCAAAGACAGCAGTGTCTTCCCTATATTTCCATAAAAGTTCACCCAAGAACCTGGAAAGGTGCACAAGTTAGAAACACAATTTAGCATGAAGGATGTTGTGAAACTGCAAATATCATTGGTTGAGGAAGTGATGATGAACCTTGATCTATAGATTGCACAGCCATTTGTGCATAATTTGCCACTCCTCCGGAAAAATCAAGTAAAATGTTGCCAATACTGAATCCATCTGTGCTCTTTCGCAGGAAGTTCATGACCGCCTATATTTAGAAAGGCTTTGTATCAATACAGGCTTACTGCTTTTTCATGACAAAATATTAAGCAGATAAAAAGGTCCATTCAACAGTAACAGTTCCTTTTCTTTTTCTTCATTTCCTAAGCATCCTATAATAACAGATAACAACTCTTCATTAAATGCATACCCAATGTATAAAGCCTGCGACCATTTTTCATAGCATGGCTTGGGCAATCAATTCAGTATAGGAACACAAAATATTTCAAAGGGGCTAAATACTGACCTGGGGAATATATTTGATGACTGTCATAAAAACTTGAATCGAGCTGCAACAAAATTAAATGAATTGATGTTAGAAAGAGAATTTTACACAAACAGAAAAGTCACTTAATAAAATAATAGCAGTCCAAGACCATAATCACTTAATGGAAGTTCCAACATGTAAGTAGCTGACTTTAAAATGCATCTTAAAGCATTGATGAGAAGTCCGCCTTTCTTAATCAGCATTATAGTAATTTCAATTTTCCTAGTGAAAAGGCATAATTCTGGCCAGGTACTAGAGAGCTCATTGTCAACGCGAACTTATTTAAGTAAAGATAGTTCAGAATCCACAACGACAGAACTTGATGTGGGAAAATTTTAAGAAAACTATATACAAAATACTAAATATTAAGCTAATTGAACATCACTCAGAACCTTAAGGATTTTTAAAGAAAACCTTAGGCAAAAATTAAGTGTTGGTCATAATTGTCATTGACAGTACATCAAAATTCGATGCACAAAAACAAAAAGGTAAGAATCTTACTTGAAAATAGAAATCAACCAAAGCCAAGAATGACTTGGCAAAGCTAAGAAAACACAAACTGCAGCACCTAACCACACGGCAGCAACAATTCCAATGGAAATCTTGGAGACCTTCTGATTTCCACGCTGCATAAAGCCATCAGCAGAAGGTCAAATATGAAACTTTTCATGACAAAGTGACTAACATCAGGATAGTGAACCTATTAACATGATTTTAAATCATAAACTCGGTAAAGAAGATCGAGACACTTACTTCATAGATTGCAATTTGGTACAGGGTAATTGCTGTCAGTAAAACAGCATGAATAGAGAAAGCAACATCATTTGCTGCAACAGGTATCATCTGCAATTATAGCACAAAAAAGATGAGTATTTTCAAATATACATATAACAAATCATCAACTCAATCTCTTCCATACATCCTTCCTTTTAAGACGCACACACTATATTAAACAGTTAATAAACTATAATCCCTCTTCAGCTGTTGGAGTTGTCAAAGTATTAAGATTACAATCTACACGTATCATATTTCATGCAAAAATTATGTGCTTAAAAACCTAAATGACAAAACACACTTGAAACACTAGCTTTCTGATATATAAAGTTGTTTACGGCCTTGAAATCCAGTGTACCATATATGTCACAAATCTCCAAGTGCCTAAAATAACAGCTGCTATCGAGTTACAACTAAAACTGCTACATATTACATTCCTTATGTAACTTAATACTTGTATCAATATATAAGCAGAGCTTATTAAAACATTTGCCAATCCACCAAGAAAAAGCATACCCATATGCAATAATTTAAGAAGATCTAAGCTTTGCTATTGGAAACCAAGAACACAGCCACTGGGAATGAAAATGATCATAAAAAGAAATGGCTAGGCTGGTAGGGAGGGAAAACAAACCTGTCCTAAGCCGTACTTCTCAAAGTACTGCTTTTGAACGGCGGAGCTGAAGTAGAGAGTGGCGTTGTAGATGAGATAGGAGGAGTGCTTTGTTAAATTCAGCACCACGAAATCGAAGTTCAACCCCACAACACTAATTCAAACGCCCACCGGCCACCACCATCCACCAAAAAACAAAACTATTTTAGATAAAGAAAGAATCTTTGAATTGAATTCAGCAGAAAATCGAGGTGTGAAAAACCAAAGTGTTTGTGGGATGACATAAATGAATACCTTTTCCTCCGGAAATTCAAGATGACTTGTGGGTAGAAGCTGATGGACCAACTTATGAACGCCGCCCATCCCAGAACTTCGTATTTGATTTCCAGCGGAATCGAATTCCACGAAGCCATTCCTCCCTTCCAAAATTGCAATTGCGATTTCCCACTTGTCTGATCAACTTTGAAGAGAGGGGAGAAGACAAGAGGGAGAAGAAAGGGGCTTGCTTGCAATGACTTTTAAAGCTTCAACTGTATCTGTATGTTTGCGATGTAATTGGCCCGTCCATCCAAAGTGGGCCATGGTGATGACGTGGACCGGCTTAGGGCTGTACACCTTGCTTCTGAATCTAGGACACGATTGGTGCTTTTTCCTCCAAGTTTTGGCAAATTTCGCAACATGGATTGAACCGGAAGAAGAAAGGGGGTGGGGTTTGAATTAGGACTATTACACGGCCATATTCATTGAGTTCCTGATCCTGATAAAGGTTCAATTTTTAGGTGGGATCCTGTTTTAACGCATAAGGCGCCAAAGCCATCATCCTACCTAGACCCCATCAAATTAAACTCGTTTGTTGGATTGGACGACGAGGGAAAGTAAAGGAAAAAGAAATTTCTTTGACCATCGTATCATTATTTATTCATGAACAAATTATGATTAACTTTCTATTGGTTTGATTTATTGGGATTTAATTCTCTTTCGTGTTTTAATACAAAAAATAAAAAAATAAAATTTACCTTTTGTGTAATTTGTTAAAGTTGACTGTATCTGTATGTATGCATGCCAAAATCAAAGGATGGAATTTGTTTTTTTATATTTATTTAAGTTTTCGCCTCCAAACATATAATCCTTGTTTCCATCTACATGTTTTGGGCAGGAGAGAGAAGCTGTCGTTTATACATTTTCAGACAGTGTGAGTGGGTGATGCTGATGAAGAAGACTGGAGAAGTGGCTCCAAGCTCCCCTTGCTGGTGATTTGAGGAGGAGGAGGAGGGATGGGTGCTTTCTTGGCAGGATACAGCAGGAAGCGTTGACACATGAAGAGAATGTCAAAGGATATAGATATCTGAAATAGTAGTAATAACCCATCAAATACCATAATGAATATATATATAACGGATCATAAAATAATTCAATCAAACAGTCGATATCAGATCATTCGTTTCGTACCAAAGAGAGCAGTACTTTCCCCATATTTCCAAAAAAGTTCACCCAAGAATCTGAAAAGCATGACATGAAGGATATTTGTTATCAAACTGTGACAATCATTTTGTTTGGTTGAGGTTGGGGAAGAGAAGAGAGGATGAACCTTGATCTATAGAAAGCACAGCCATTTGTGCATAATTTGTGACCCCTCCAGAAAAATCAAGCAAGTAAAAGCCAATGCTGAATCCATCTGTGCTCTTCCGCATGAAGTTCATGAATGCCTATATAATGAATGCATGCTGTGTTTCAGTTCATGACTTTTAAAAGAAAAGAAAAAAATATATATAAACATGATGAACAATTTAAGGTGAATTCAAGTCAATGCAAACCTGGGGAGTATATTTGACGACTGTCATGAAAACTTGAATTGAGCTGCAAATGGGAATTTTACACAGATCCAGCTATCACAGAATAATAATTATCGACAAGGAGCCGCCTTGATAATGCATCTTAAATTAAAGCATTGTCAATGTCTGGCTTAATCAACCCTCGACTAAATCTTAATAGAACAGACAGTTGAAAAAGATGAAGGAGAATTAAATGGTGGCAATTAGGATCTTACTTGAATATATTGATCAGCCAAAGCCAAGAATGGGTTGGCAAAGCTACGAAAAAACAAACTGCAGCGCCTAACCACACGGCAACGACAATTCCGATGGCAATCTTGGACACCTTCTGAGTTCCTCGCTGCGTAAAGCAATGCCATCAATTAACCAAAATGTCAGATGCCAACATATAAAACACAACCAAAATCATAATCAGCTTGGAAAAACAGAGGAAAAAACAGAGGTATGAATGAGATGAGGAGACACTAACGTCGTAAATTGCAATTTGGAACAGAATAATTGCTGTAATTAAAACAGCGTGAGCTGAGAAAGCAACATCATTTACTGCTACAGGGATCATCTGCAATCACATCCACATCAAAACAATCAACTTTTTTTTGGGGTTTTGGTGAATGAGGAGGGAGGGAAAACTGAGAACAGAAGAAACCTGTCCGGAGCCGTATTTCTCCCAGTACTGCTTTTGAACTGCGGAGCTGAAGTAGAGGGTGGCGTTGTAAATGAGATAGGAAGAATGCTTTGTCAAATTCAGCACCACGAAATCGAAGCTCAAACCCACAACGCTGTAAATCAATTAAAAGTCTTGGAGTTGAATTGAGTTCAGGAAAATTCGGTGAGGAAATAAATGAGTACCTTTTCCGGCGGAAATTCAATATTACTTGTGGGTAGAAGCCGACGGACCAACATGTGAAAGCCATCCATCCCATAACTCTGTATGTGATTTCCAGCTGAAGTGAATTCCACGACGCCATTATTTTCTCTCTTCTTCTTCTGCTCTTCTAAACAACCCTAACGGCCAGCCGGTGACAGACAAATAGAAACAGAGAGACAGAGAGGGTGGTCTGTTTGCTTTCCTCTTCAGTTAACTGTAACTCGGACGTCCGTCCGTATCAGGTGGGCAATGTGGGCCCATGTGATGACGTGGACTATAATGATTTTTCTTTGTTCTGTATTTGGCCTGAAATTAGTTCATGATTAATTGGCATGTTTTGTAATTGTTTGGTAAGTTGGCCAGGATAGTGTGTGAGCCCGTTCCAGATAGAGATTTGGATAATTTGCTATGATTTTATGTGTCATAATCGGTTTGACTTTCGTCCTTCATATACCATTTCATTAAAATTTAATTCAAGATATTTAAACTGGACGCATCGTCTTTAAAATAAAAACTCAATTTATCCCTAATTAAAAATAAGAAAAAAAAATCCCTAACTTGACTAACTCCCAATTTAATGTTTGTAATAGTTTTTTTTTTTTTCCCTTCTTCTTCCTCTCTCTTTTTCTCCCAAACCTTTGTAAATACCATATCTTCAAACCTCACAATCCCTTCTATTACCCCTGTCAACACCAACAACCAAAAATATATATTCACTTCCCATATGTCCTAGCTCAATTTACTGGCTGCTTCTGTTGGAAATATTCTATAATTATACTTATAATATTCATATAGAATCAATTAAATAAATTAAAACTCAACAACACATCAGTCATGCACAATAATTAAAACAATTTTTTTTTTTTGGTCGCAACACAATAATTACTACAATAAACACATAGGAAAAGGGTTAGGAACATCTAGCACGTGATGTAAAGAGAGGCACGTAGTCGCTGTCTTAAAGTTGTAGATGCCTCCTTCCGTGCATGTTATAACAGTCGTCTACAACTTTAAGATACAACCTCCTTACGTGCAGGTTATAACGGTCGTCTACAATTTCAAAATACAACCCTTGAAACTCACAGAGTGTCACGACAGACGAAGTAGTGTTTATCAGATTGCCCATTAGATTGATGAGAGAAAGAAAGGACAATAGGGAAACATAGTACTAGAAGACATGAGGAGGGACAATAGAACTTACACTGGTTTGTCAAGAGTTTCTATTTTATAGAACTCTATATACCTCTTATGTAAGAGATATGACTTTTAATTTAACCCTTTATTAAAGGTTATGACAATAAATTTAAGGAAAATACTTCCCTCCTTACCCATAAAGCAAAACTCTTATTTACTTTCTATTGTGGCTCAACCATAAAGTGACATTTTTTTTTAAATAGCAACCATAAAGTGACATGTGTCCTTTATTTCAAAACAAAACCCCAAAAAAAAAAAAAGAAAAAAAAAAAGAGTAAAAGTATTTGCTTTGAGGATTGTTGCCTTTTTACTAAGAGCAATTTTTGCTCTAAGTAACCATCCAACAAGACTTGGACCAAAACTGCATTTCCTAAATTTGTCTTGTCCAAGCTGCTTGGTATGGTAACCAAGTTCGCAAGGAGCATCAGCCATGAAATCCACATGTATGGCAAAGGAATCACTCTTATGGAACCACCCTCCCCATCTGCAATGGATACATGGGAAGATAAATTTTTTATTTTTTTTATTTTTTATGACAAGGAAAGAAAAGATGGATGAGCGCTCATTTTGGGGGGAGGGGGAGACGTTAAGTTGACTATATATGTATGGCAAAATCAAAATTTATTTAAGTTTTCAGCTCCAAACATATAATCCTTGTTTACATCTACATGGTTAATGTCGCACATGTTTGGGCAAGAGAAGCTCTGTCTTGTGTATACATTTTCAGACAGTGTGTTTGAGTGGGTGATCTGATGAAGACTGGAGAAGTGGCTCCAAGCTCTCCTTGTCCTTGCTGATGATTTGAGGAGGAGGAGGAGAGATGGGTGCTTTCTTTGAAGGATACAGCAGGAAGCGTTGACACATGAAGACAAGGTCAAAGAATATAGATATCTGAAATTGCAATAAACCATCAAGTAATGAATATAACGGCTAAAATAAATTCACATCGTTGATATCATCAGATCATTCATACCAAAGATAGCAGTACTTTCCCCATGTTTCCATAAAAGTTCACCCAAGAATCTGGAAAGCAAGACATGAAGGATATTTGTTATCAAACTGTGACAATCATTTTGTTTGGTTGAGGTTGAGGAGGGAGGATGTACCTTGATCTATAGCAAGCACAGTCATTTGTGCATAATTTGTGACCCCTCCAGAAAAATCAAGCAAGTAAGAGCCAAGGCTAAATCCATCTGTGCTCTTCCGCACGAAGTTCAGGAATGCCTATATATATATATAATAATACAGGCAATGAATGCATGCTGTGTTTCATTTCATGACTTTTAAAAAAAAAAATCAAAATAAGATGAACAATTTAGGGTGAATTTAAGTCAACGAAAACCTGGGGAGTATATTTGACGACTGTCATGCAAACTTGAATTGAGCTGCAAAAGGGAATATATAAACAGAGACGAAGTAAGGGAGCGATAGTAGAAAATACATGTCGTTGTAAGAAATAAGCTAACTTGTATGAAAAGGAGCCGCCTTGAAAATGCATCTTAAAGCATTGCCTTGCTTAATCAACCCTCGACTTAAGGAACAGACAGTTGAAAAAGATGAAGAATTAAATGGTGGTAATTAGGATCTTACTTGAAAATATTAATCAGCCAAAGCCAAGAATGGGTTGGCAAAGCTACGAAAACACAAACTGCAGCGCCTGACCACACTGCAACGACAATTCCGATGGCAATCTTGGACACCTTCTGAGTTCCTCGCTGCATAAAGCCATGCCATCAATGAACAAAAATGTCAGATGCCAACATAAAAAACACAATCAAAATCATAATAATAAGCTTGGAAAAACAGAGAAAACAGAGGTATGAGATGAGGAGACACTAACTTCATAGATTGCAATTTGGAACAGAACAAATGCTGTCAATAAAACAGCGTGAGCTGAGAAAGCAACATCATTTACTGCTACAGGGATCATCTGCAATCACATCCACATCAAAACAATCAACTTTTTCTTTTGGGTTTTGGTGAATAAGTAGGGAAGGGAGGGAAAACTGAGAACAGAAGAAACCTGTCCATAGCCGTATTTCTCCCAGTACTGCTTTTGAACGGCGGAGCTGAAGTAGAGAGAGGCGTTGTATATGAGATAGGAAGACTGCTTTGTCAAACTCAGCAACACGAAATCGAAGCTCAATCCCACAACGCTACAATAAAAAATATTCCACTCCCACCAAATAAATTAAGAGTCTCGGAATTGAATTGAATTCAGGAAAATTCGATGAGGAAATAAATGAGTACCTTTTCCTGCGGAAATTCAATATGACTTGTGGGTAGCCACCGACGGACCAACATGCGAAACCCATCCATCCCAATACTCTGTATGTGATTTCCAGCTGAATCGAATTCCACGACGCCATTATTTTCTCTCTTCTTCTTCTTCTTCTTATAAGCAAAAGAGAGAAAGAGAGGGTTCTCTGTTTGCATGACTTTTCTTTTCGTGTTGTTGAGTGGCGCTAGTTCCCTCTTCAAATTAACTGTAACTCGGCTATTTTTTCATTTATTAGGTGGGCAATTTGGGCGCACGTGATGACGCTGTCTATCAAGATTTTTCTTTGTTCTGTTTCTGTATTTGGCCTTAAATCAGCTTATGATTAATTGGCATGTCTTGTAAATTGTAATTGTATGACCTGAAATCAGCTTATGACTAATTGGCATGTCTTGTATAATGTACATGGCATAGTCAACAATAGCATATTGTAGTGGAAGGCAACCTTTGGTCAATTGGTGCCCCCAAACATCCTCTTAATAACGCTTCCACCCACTTTGTCATGGCAAAAGATAAGGGCAAGTGAGTGCAGACACTATTCACGTGAATAGTTACTGCCCTAGCAATTTTTTTTAATGCATTATCATCCATTGCTATGGCAACCTAAAGGCAACTACTATTCGAAGTGAAGAACATGACTAGGTATTTATAGGGAAAAAAAAATCTGATATTTTTGGTATTTTTTTTTTCAAATTTTTTGGTATTTAAATTGATCGTTGACATCAGCATAACGTCACTTTGCCCAGGCAGCAGCCCATGCAACTCTTGTCTTTGGACTTGCCCAGTTTCATGGGCCCACTTTTTGCCATGGCAAAAGGTGATGGGTGGATGTTGTTTTTGGAGCCTAAGCCTCCTTTTGCCATTTTGCCATTTTGCCATGGCAAAAGGTGATGGGTGGAAGTGCTCTAAGTTGGTTTGAATTTAATTTCGGAAAAGTTTCCGGCCCCAAAACAACACTGCATTTAAATTTATTTGGAAAGTTTCCCGATTTTGTGCAATTTGCTTTTCCTTTTCTGAATAGGGATTAAACATTTGATTTCTTTTGGTAATTTAGGAGTTGTGGTTTTCTTTCCTAGCCGAATTAGGATGTGCAGGCTATATAAAGCCTAGCTTAGAATTGTAACTATACTACTATATTATCACTCCAAGTTTTAAACCCTCGTCTAAGGAGCTACCAGGTACTAAATAAAAGAAGAAAACAAACATAAGTACATTGCTTTGCACGTTTGAGAACACAGAGATCTTGAAACTCAAACAATGTGGAGCATGTTGAGAGCCAACGTGCTGCTGCTGTTGTTCTTGTTTTCATGGCTGGCTTCTGCATGCACAGCCTCTGTGAGCTATGACCACAGATCCATAATAATTAACGGCCGAAAAAGGATTCTTATTTCGGGTTCCATTCACTATCCCAGAAGCACACCTGAGGTACTTACTCATAATGCCAATGTGGTTCATAGCTTTCCTTTTGTTTTCTAACGGCTTTTTTTTTTTTTAAAACTCAAATTTTTTATATTGTGTGTGGTTACAGATGTGGCCAGATTTAATACAGAAGGCCAAAGAAGGAGGCGTGGATGTTATACAGACCTATGTGTTTTGGAACGGGCATGAGCCGTCTCCAGGAAAAGTAATGCAAATCAAATTCAATTTTCCTTGTTGGTTTTTTCTCATGCAAATATAATTATGCTCTGGTTTAAAAATATACTCATTGACAGTTTAATTTGTTTTTGAAATTTTCAGTATTACTTTGAGGACAGATATGATTTGGTTAAGTTCATCAAGCTGGTACACCAAGCAGGCCTATATGTTAACCTCCGGATTGGCCCTTATGTCTGTGCTGAATGGAACTTCGGGTAATAATATTTGAAAACAAATGTTGCATAGGTTTTGCAAAGACTGAATTAAAGAAAACTTTCGTTTTGTTTTTGTTCTTATGTAAATATGGCCTTACCCATTACTCTGTTTTTGCTCTGTTTCTGATACAGGGGATTCCCTGTTTGGCTGAAGTATGTTCCCGGAATTGCTTTTAGAACAGACAATGAGCCTTTCAAGGTCACTAGGACTCTTCTGTTACCTCTAACACACCTTTAAATTATTTAGTTTTCTAATTCATCACTTTCATTGTAATTGATTTTTATGAAGGCGGCAATGCAAACATTCACGGAGAAGATTGTCGGTATGATGAAGGCAGAAAGCCTGTTTCAATCTCAGGGAGGTCCCATAATTCTGTCCCAGGTGTGACAATTAGTTCAAGTCTTAATTCTCTAAAAAAATTTGGGCTATGCTTTTTTATTTTTCTTCCTTCTGTTTGTTTTGCAGAGTAAATATTGGTCAGTCAATGCTAATATTACTTTTTCTTTAATTTAAAATTTGACAGATAGAAAACGAATATGGACCGGTAGAGTGGGAAATTGGTGCTCCTGGGAAAGCTTATACCAATTGGGCTGCTCAGATGGCTGTGAATCTTAATATTGGAGTTCCATGGATTATGTGCAAGCAAGAGGATGCCCCTGATCCAATAGTGAGCTACTCTCCCTTTTATCTTTCTATCTTTTCTTCTTTTTCTACTGCATGTTTTCCTTAAACATGATGTGCATGTCTTCTTCTTGTTTGATAATAATTGTGACAAAAAGAAAGCTTCAATACATTTCAATCTTTATTTCTGAGACCTTATGATTTATTATGTGACAGATTGACACCTGCAACGGTTTCTACTGCCAAAATTTCACTCCAACCAAGAAATATAAACCCAAAATGTGGACAGAAGTCTGGACTGGCTGGTAATTCACACTGTTGTTGCCTTTACAAGCCAAAAGTGTATTGTATAGTTACTTTCTTGTATTGTCTTTCAAATCCTTTGCTAAGGCTGCTGCCTCGTCGCTTATAATTTACAGGTATACAGAATTTGGTGGGGCAGTTCCTACTAGACCTGCAGAAGACTTGGCATTTTCTGTTGCAAGGTTCATACAAAATGGCGGTTCTTTTGTGAACTATTATATGGTTAGTTCTTCTTCTTTTTCTTCTTGAATATCAAAGTTGATTGTATCTGACTGATGTTTTAATCAGCTAGAGCATATATTCTAATTTATGTTGTCTCTTCTTCTCCTATTTTGTGTTTCAGTACCACGGAGGAACGAATTTTGGCCGAACAGCTGGAGGTCCCTTCATTGCCACCAGCTATGACTATGACTCCCCCTTGGATGAATTTGGTATGCAAATAGGATTAGCTAACACTAGGTTTTTATAAAGTTTTCCTCATAATCCTTACTTTACACATTTGAACACATCTAATGGGTTTTGCCTTTGCTATGCCAGGCCTACCTAGGGAACCAAAGTGGGGACATTTGAGAGATCTGCATAGAGCCATCAAATTATCTGAGTCGGCTTTAGTTTCTGCTGATCCTTCAGTCATATCACTTGGAAGACACCAAGAGGTAAGCTAGAACTTCATAACTAAATCATAAACCTAATTTATTATTCTTTGGATTTTTATAATGATTGTCACTGTCATGATTTAATCCTTGTAGGCTCATGTATTCAAATCAAGTTATCAGTGTGCTGCATTCCTTGCAAATTATGACACAAATTACTCTGTGGAAGTGAGGTTTGGAGATGGGCAATATGACCTGCCACCTTGGTCCATCAGCATTCTCCCTGACTGCAAAACTGCAGTTTACAACACTGCGAGGGTGAGGAGAAGACTGTTGCTTATGCTGGATATTTTTCATTTAATTTATTCCTTGTCTTTTTCTCCATCAAACATTTCTACTTGGATATTCACTTAGGATTGTGTTCTATTTACAGCTTGGTGCCCAAAGCTCCCAAATGAAGATGACACCAGTAAATAATGCACTTTCTTGGCAATCGTTCACCGAAGAAACCGCCTCTTCTGACGATCCTGATACATTTACATTGGACGGATTGAGGGACCAAATAAATATGACTTGGGATTCTACAGACTACTTGTGGTACATGACAGAGTAAGTATATATTAAACCAATCATTTTTTGTATATATACTTTCTGTATTGTTTTTTCTTTTCTTTCGAACTTAGTAACTTAAATTTCTGTTACCAGTATCACAATAAGCCCTGATGAAGGATTTCTAGAGAGTGGACAGTCACCTCTTCTCACCATCGGTTCAGCAGGTCATGCCCTGCATGTTTTCATCAACGGTCAGCTATCAGGAACAGCTTATGGGAGTTTGGAGAAGCGTAGACTAAGATTTAGTGACAACCTGAAGCTGAGATCTGGCATCAACAAGCTTGCTTTGCTAAGCGTTTTGTTGGGTCTGCCGGTAAGTTCCCTCATCCTGTAATGGTAACACGATCCTTTTTTATTTTTTTTGAAAGCTTTGGAGACGGAAATTGACAAGTTTGCTTCTTTTTTTCTTGTGGTTTGACAAAAATCAGAATATTGGTCTTCATTTTGAGACATGGAATGTTGGAGTTCTAGGCTCGGTCACATTGCAAGGTCTGAATTCGGGGACATGGGACTTGTCACAACGGAAATGGACCTACAAGGTTGGTCTGAAAGGTGAAGCATTAAGCCTCCATACTGTCAATGGGAGTTCATCTGTGGAATGGGTACAGAAACCATATCTGGCTAAAAACCCACCCCTTACATGGTACAAGGTGAGTATACTTCCACTAGCTACCATTTATAATCTTATTGTTGGATGTATGTCCATCGTTCTTCTTTCATCCAAGACAAAGATGTTCATTTATGTTGTGATATTTTCAGGCTACTTTCGATGCGCCATCAGGTAATGATCCATTAGCTTTAGATATGGTAAGCATGGGAAAAGGTCAAATATGGATAAATGGACGGAGCATTGGACGCCATTGGCCTGCATATACAGCACATGGTGCTTGTCGCGATTGTTATTATGCCGGAACTTACAATGAAAACAAATGCCGAACCAAATGCGGAGAGCCCTCTCAGAGATGGTGAGCAAAAGTTCATCTTCATCTTCTTCATTTTTATACTTCTATACTTTTTCAAACACAAAAATCATTGCAGAGCTAATGAGCTTATGTATTATTCTCAGGTACCATGTTCCAAGGGGATGGTTGAATCCGAGTGGGAATCTGTTGGTTGTCTTTGAAGAATGGGGTGGTGAGCCAACAAAGATTGCTTTGGCGCAAAGAGCAACATCAAGTGTTTGTGCTGATATATTTGAAGGGCAGCCAACATTGCAAAGCTCTCAAAAGCTAGCTTCTGCCAAACTCATCAAAGCAAAAGCCCACTTAAGGTGTCAACCTGGGCAGATCATCTCTGATATTAAATTTGCTAGCTATGGGTGGCCGGAAGGGACATGTGGAAGCTTCAAGGAAGGGAGTTGCCATGCCCACAAATCGTATGATTTTCCTAGAAGGGTATGCATTGGAAAACAATTTTGCACAATACCTGTTGCTCCGGCATATTTTGGAGGAGATCCTTGTCCCGGAAGGGCAAAGAAGTTCTCAGTTGAGGCTGTGTGCAGCTAAGATTCACCACGTGTATATTATTACTAAATATATGTCAAGTTCAATTTTTTTTTCTTTTTTCTTCTTGCTTTGAGTTATAACCAATGCCACAACTTTTTGATTCAATGATATGATACAACATTTACAATTAATAATTAGCAACCCTTTTGGTCGTTTTTTCTTTTTTGATACAAACGATATTGGAAGAGACAAAATTCGAACACATGATCCCGGTGTCAACTTTTTTTGTCGTTTACAAAACCAAAATGAGAAAAAGAATTTCCCTGAGCACCCAATTAGGCGCCTTGTCTATCCCAGACCAGTTTCACCATATGAGATGGCCCAAGGCCCAATCTGATCTTAAATTAAGGAACTTTAAGCCAAGAATCTCATGTGGTCCACTTCCTCTTCCTCCTTTGCCTGCAACAGCAAAACCCTACTGAAAACTCACATTACGAAGCCATTTCCACCCGGCTCCAATTGAAATTGGAGAACTCTAATTCCAATCGATTTATTCAATGGCCAATTTACTGATCAACAGAACCTTAAAATCAATCGGAAATTCCAAACTAATCACAGCGCTCTCTTCTCGATCTCGCCACTTCAGTTCCATCGCCGCCGTCGAGCAGCCGCAATCCGACGGTCCATCGTCGTCCTTCAGCTTCTCGTCCGATGGCCAAGAAAACAAGAACAATAGAAACAATCAAGATGACAGTATACACATTAAGCCGTCGAGTTCCAGTTCCAAGCACGAAACGGCGTCGTCGTCGGTGACGATGCCAATGTCGTTCATGACGGGGTCAATTGTGGGAAAGAGGTTTTACAACCAAGTGACGACGAGGAAGGCTGATGATGGGAATGGATGGACTGTAATGCTTGATTATCGGACACTCAAAACGCCTTCCAAAAGGCCCCTCAAGCTTCCTACTTTAGCTCTAGCTAAGGCCATTGCTGCTGAGTGGGAATACCAGGTATGCTGCTTTTATGCCCTATTTTCAACTTAGAAGTTATTAGCTCAAATAAGTTTAACTCAAGCTTGGAAATTGGGCCTTTGAGTTTAATAGTAACTTAGCTCAAATGGGTTTCTCTAAATTGTTTTTTTTTTTTCTTCTCCTTGATTGTGTTTCTATATTCCTATCTACTTTGGATGTTTTGCATTAGTAATAGGTAGCTCAGTTCAAATTGGTATTTTGAAAGTTGAAAGTTACACAAGTGGGTTCCTTTCTAAATTGAACTTCTGCCCTCTATTCCTGGAGCTCTGTTCTCTGGTTTACATTAAGCTTTTTTGTGCAAGCTACTGGAACTGCTGCTAATAAAAAAGAAAAAACTTTGAGGTTGTGTGTTTTTCTTGACTTGTGTTAAGATGTTTGATGGTTGTCTTATGAAACTTTAATTATTTTTAGCAAACAGATGGGATTAGGCCCTTCACGATGCCTCTCATGAGACTGGCTTGTACTGCACTGGAAAGAGTTCCTCTCACACGGCCAAAAGTTATAGATTATTTGATGCAGAAATTTAATCAAGATTTAGTCTTCTGTCGCGCACCAGATGACAATGATCTCACAAGCGTTGTCCATGGTATGTTGTTTCTGCATTTGTCTGATTATTTCAGTTTTGAGTTATTTCACAAGCGTCGTCATATGTGTGTCTTTTATTTATTCTATTTGAGGAATACTGACGCATCATTATGCACAATAAGTATCATTTCTTCTACATTCCTGCACACAAAGCAAGAAGTGTAATTCGCTCATTCTTGCTCTCTGAGTCTTATATATGATATTGAATTGTCAGTAAGGAAGGCTTTGATGGTTGGCATTATGTAAAGCCCAAGGAACCTTTTGTGGCATTGCTTTGCCTATTCCTTTACAGTTCCAAGCTCCAAAATTGGTGTTTTTTCCTTTAAATTAATATGAATTTCAACGATGTACATTTATTGCTAATTCATAGTGCCTCAATTTTTTTGTAGAAAGGCAAGTGGAGAAAATTGATCCTTTACTTGATTGGGTGAAGTCAGAATTTGGCTTCAAGCCTGTTGTGTACTCCAGCTTTTTTGGTGGGAAGCAGGAGGATGGTCT
The DNA here is from genome assembly GCF_902201215.1 of Prunus dulcis. NCBI lineage: Eukaryota > Viridiplantae > Streptophyta > Magnoliopsida > Rosales > Rosaceae > Prunus > Prunus dulcis. The sequence goes on along the minus strand of NC_047652.1, from coordinate 23,505,629 downwards.
TACAAAGGCTATAGAAACCGTGCTAAAGCAAACAGATGACTGTGAATTAGCAGCAATTGATGCCATTGCATCATCAGCACACTCTCTGATAATTGCTATTGGAATTCATCTGAGGAAGTTACAGATTGAAGAAGCAATTGAGTTGATTAGGCTTGAAGAAGATTTACAGGTTCTTATTGATATACTTAACTACATGCAAACAAATATTCAAATACATACTCTCCTTGGACAACAAAATTTTGTCTGGAGATAATGGATTATGGATTACTTGCTTAACAAGCTCTTGCAAAGTTTTAAAAGCCTTCTCTTATTTTTGCAGGTGGACAGGTGGGGTTTGGTTGAAGGCGGTCATGATGTAGATTTAGCTGATCTCAAGGTACAGATCGCATCAGCTGCTGTATTCCTATGTCTTTCAAGAAGGATTTAATCTCCGTACATATTTTTTCCGTTCACTTACATTTTAAAATCTTCATAAGAGCTAGGTCTTATGTGGTTTTTTTAAGAATGTTCACGCCGTTACAGAGATGTAGAACCCTTCCTTGTGCTGCTCAAAATTTTGTGAGCTTGTGTTGTGATCGATGAGGTGATGTTGTAATAATTGGCATTGGAATGTAAGTGGCAATAAAGTTTTTGACTCTTGTACAATAGGGAGTGGTAGAGCTAGTTTCTTCTATGGCCTACCTTTTCCCCCAAAACCCCTCCAAACTCGTTTTTGTTGATTTCATCGAAGTAGAATACCTTGAAAATAGAGTAAATTGTTTGTTTTTAACGCCTCAAAAACTGTGGGAAAGAAATGCAAACGAATGCTAGGATATGGAATTATAATTCATTTACGTAGGTATGGGAAAAACCAAAAATGATATACAAGCAGCCGAAAATTGAAATTTGGAAACGTTCACTTAAAAATTGCAGCAGGGTAAGTGGTATTTGTTATAAGTGGAAGACGATAGTTGAGTTGCCAATGGCGTCATGATGGCTCTGAAAGATAACCTCTACCTGCGGATGGGTTTACTTTGAAAACCTAGAACTCACAATTTCATCAAATCAAGGGTCTTCTCTACAACATAGCACACATAGTGGAGGCTGTTTGCTGATATCGCAATTGCAACAGGCCGTGTCGCAGTCATTGTTGCATCCTGCAGAAAAATGATGCTAATAAAAATTACTTGAGCATGTAAATCCTATGATGCATATATCCATCAATTATGTAACAGATCGCATACACCTCTGTTTCTCTTGTCACGTGACACCTTGTCCGTTTCATTACGACACGGAGAGGGTGTATGCAACTCCTGGCAGGTAAGTTTCTCTCCCAAGTTGGAGACAGAATCGAGTTCAAGTGAAAATGAAAACCCAAATGGACCAGATGAGGGAGTTTGATTAGATTACCTGTTATAGTAACATATTCATATGGCTCGAGGTCTTGAGAGTTGATGAGAAAAGGAAGGCGAGTGCTTCCTTGAACAAGCTCGGTCCTCACTTGTATAACGATCATAAAAACCAAATAGCCAGCCAGCAGCAGCAACTTCACCATTACGTCGGTTATGACATATGGGAAGATATAGGACTGACATAAAGATTAGCTACCCAGTAGGTGAAGTTTTCTCACTAGCAACTGTGTCTATTTATAGGCTTCTTAGCTGTTGGAGTTTAGGAGAGAAGAAAACCTAACCCCTTCTGAGATATGAGTCACACTATGAAAATCTCTACTATACAAACATATATGTATGGATCATCCTATAAATGTGAGTGAATACAATGATTTAATCTCTGATGGATATCTATTCTAAAGGGTACAGAACAATCACAACTTCTATGAATCATACGAAAATTATAAAAGAAATGGCTACGACTTATTTTTCCATTTCTGGTTCCTTATTAGGTAAGAAGAAAAATAAAAAGGTTGATATAATGAAAGTTGCAGGTATCATGAAGAAACTCCATGTGATGCAACAGCTGAACTTCATATGGTGTTTTCTGATATGCCAGAGGAGCTGCATTTCAGATTTTTGGATCAATGAAAAGCTTCTACACGCAGAAGCAGAGGGAGATAATCAGAGTCTCACAGCTGAAACCTATTTATGGGACTAAGTTCTATAAATACTTATTTATAAACAAAAGCAACAGCCTTCCTTCCCAAATTTATAAAAGGGATGTAAAAGATACAATCAGTTCACAAATTATTTGATCAAACCACATAATTGATGGAACCTAAAACAATTCCAAGAAAAACTGGTCAAATGCACACACTATGATGCTTGTTAAACTCAAGACACTCAAGCACCAACTCCTAACTGGAGCTGCTTGATATGTGTGATCTGCTTTCCAGGGTTCAAACCCTTTGGGCAGGCACGAGCGCAGTTCAATATGGTATGGCAGCGATACAGCTTGAACTCATCATTTATCGCATCCAGTCGCTCCTTTGTATATTCGTCACGACTGTCACTTATCCACCTGCATAACACCACAAGAATGATTTAGGATCTAGTGTTTACCTTTACCAATGATAATGTAGAACTAGAAACAAATGCTATATGCAGAGGAGAAATCCCAACTCTATGGCAAGATTCAAATTTTGGGATAGGTAGTCAAGGAACAAACATTGTTTGATAGGCATCCTATCCAAACAACATGAGATTAAGCACTGCAGCGTAAAAGCTAATAAGCCAAAATATGATATGGATTAAGCAATTGTCTCATAGTATTATTTCTCTTTTACTTCTTTTCATAGCAATTTTCTCATCAAATTAAAGCCTTTTGGAGATGGCACCCAGCACCCTCATCATCACCTTCGAGAACAATCTCATTAAGCACTGCAACCTAGGTCGTGAGCTCACAGACACTGCAGCTTAGAGTTAGTTTCTATCAACCTAGCTCCTCAAAACTCTTTAAAAAGATAAGAGAATAAGAACTAAAAGCAACTTATTCAATCACTACTCTCAGTGCATAACTAATCAGGTAAATGCTAAAGCGAGCCACAACTGAAACGACTGTTATAGAATCTCAGTCATTCATCATTCAACACGCAAGACAGAACACTGAGATTTGATAGCAGCAGCGCAAAACATGGCATGAAAATCACATTGAAAAAGAAACACTTCATTTTTCAAGAAAAAGTACAATTTTCTGTTTGCTTTTTTAGTACGATCACAATAAAACTTCCCAATGAAAAAGATAGACAAAACTTTTTGTACCCAACCAACAAATTGACCACCAATCTTTCACATTACACATATACAAACATTAACCTAATCTAGCAAGTCATCCTTGAAGAAAGATATCAAGCAACATCAGACTACAACAAATATGAAAAAAGGCAAAACTTTCATGATCACAGAAGGCAAAAAGGATAATTCCTACAGCGAACATGGTGCGGTGATATAAATCAAAGAGATGATCATGCAAATATATCAATCACCAATCAATATCCCTAAAAAAATTGGGGATTGAGAGAGAGAAATGAATTACCGATTGGCGTGGAGTAAGGTGGCGGGGCCCAAATAATTCTCCGGGTTCCACCAGTAGCTGGGGCAAGATGTGCTACAGCAGGCACACAATATGCACTCGTACATCCCATCCAGCTTAGCCCTATCCTTCTTGCTCTGGCGAATCTCCTTCCCGGGCTCAGTAGGCGGGCTCTTCCTCTTCAGCCACGGCTCTATGCTCTTGTACTGATTGTAGAAGTTGGTCATGTCCACCACCAGGTCCTTTATCACAAACATGTGCGGCAACGGCGTTATCGTCGTCGCTCGGACGGAAGACGTCGCTCGGACGGAAGACGACGGCGCTATCTTCGTCAAGCAAGCGAGCCCGTTACAGCCGTCGATGTTCATGGCGCAGGAGCCGCAGATCCCTTCACGGCAAGATCGACGGAAGGTGAGGCTGGGGTCCATCTCGTTCTTGATCTTAATGAGGGCGTCCAGCACCATGGGCCCACACTCCTTGAGGTCGATCTCGTACTCACGGAGCTCCGGCTTCTTCGGGTTTTCTGGGTTCCACCGGTAGATTGAGAACGTTTTCAAGCTCGTCTTGTCTTGGGCCTTGAGGTCCACTTGCTGGGCCTGGACCTCCGACGCCATGCCCCGCACCACCACATACCGAAACGACGCCGCTGTCGATCTCGATGCAGATGAAACACCTGCGGCTATGGCCCTCCGTATCAACCCCGCCATTGTTGCCTTTCTGGACTCTCTACACTTCCAGTGTTCTTCTACAGGAATACACAGACACGGAGAAATGGGGAGAGAGAGAAAGAGGGAGAGGGGAGGGGCTTTGGGTCTCAGACTCTCAGCGGTATGAGAAAATGACGGAAATGCCAAAATGGGTTATAAAGCGGGAAGGCTTAGAACAGTTGAGGGTACGTTCGTAAATTTAAATGGAGGGATTAGTTCAATTCCGTGTAGTAATTGGCTGTGTATTCCGTCTTTCTGTGGTGACATGTCCGATCAGGAGCCGTTCGTTTTAGGAGTTAGCGTGGTTTGCTTATGCAGCAGTCGTTTAATTTTAATATCTGCTTTTCTGAGTTTCTAGGCGCGTGTTCACCATGGAACCACAATTGGATGATTGCCACGTGGCACAAAGAAATTGACCCAACTTTGATGGGCTACTCTAAGCCCCAAATGCTTGTTACGTGGGCCATTCTTTACGCCGAACCTTGAGGATACAAATCCATTTGATGACTGCTACTGCCCGATTCAATTTATAGAGTCTTTTTTATTTTATTTTTATACAAGCGATATTGGCGGTTGTGAAATCGTATTTAGGACTTTGGTATAAAGGTAAATGCTCTTAATCGTTTGAGTTACATATTATCACATTTTATTTTTTGGAATAAACTTTTAAGTCAATGATATGTTGAATTATTGCCCAATATAATACATCCAACAATAATCGAATTTAATTTACATAGACCAATACACTCCGAGCCACCAAACAAATTTGATATGGTGTACATTATGGTAACGTGGATAAGTTTGTTTGAAGAGGGGGTGGGAGGTGGCTAAACATAGTTAGGAAGCGATAATTGGAATTAATTAGAAGCGTCATTGAGATTATTGTTAAGAATTTGTGACAAAGCAAAGGAGGGACAGTTGGGGTACAACAACTACGTGATAACTACTAACTAACTGCTTGGGGTGACGATTTATGCCAGCCATTTGCATGGGTGTAGGCTTTAGGCTTCCTTAATACCCTCAAGCCTCAGTTTTCTTCTCTGGTCATTCGATCTTTCTTTCTTCTCTTCTTCCTCTGAATCCTAACATTTCGCTGCTGCGTATTGCCTGCGAATGGCATCGGTATGTTCTTTTTTCTTAATTTCCAGAATCCATAATCTTATGTATCTGCATTGAATATAGCATTGTACATATACAATTCGGATTCTAATTGTTGTTGTTATCTCTGGCCATCTTGCTCGTTTCTTTGTGATTCTTTTACGCCGAAAAATAGATTGATTGAAACCATTTGTTTCGAAGTTGATTGCGTAGGGTGGTTTAGATATAATTGATTCTTGTATCGTTATTTCAGCTGCAACAAAAAATGTGTCATTGTTGAATTGAAGTTTATGTCATATAGAAACTTTTGTCAATGGTTTTGGACTGGTTAAAATGAAGAGGGTTTCAGATTGAGATTGAGGTTAAAAATGAATGAATGGATGTGCAGCAGGATATTGGACGACCGTTGCCCAAATTTGGAGAGTGGGATGTGAATAACCCTGCATCAGCTGAAGGTTTTACTGTGATATTTACCAAAGCTAGAGACCAGAAGATGTCCAATGGGGCTCCTGGGACTGGAACACCTTCATCTAAACCAGAACCCAACTCTCAATATCCCCCAGAGGTAACAACATTCATTCATTTCAACCAAATTACCCTCACTTTGATTCATTCATTCTATTGGTTCTTCGCGTAACTCTCGGGAATTATACATACATCGATTAATTTGACTGCAGAAAAAGTGGTTTTGCTGCATGTGAAGCTCTCCTGGCTTTGGTGGAGTGAGAATCTTAGATGTTGTAATTGGAGCATTTTGGCATATCATCACAAATTATTAATCCATCCATGCGTGCATTGCTACTTAGTCTGATGGCAAAGGACCAAGGAATTTGTGGTTTCCTTCCTTCCCTCTCTCTCTCTCTCTTTCTGTGATTGTTCCTTGTTAAACCCCCTTAATTCAATGTCCCCATATTTTTGTATAGTATAAAACATTATCTCAATTTTAGGAAAACTAAAAATTTTCAACATGACAACATGTTTTCACTATTTTTTGGATGTATATATGTATTTGGAAAGATTTGAATGATATAATATGCGTTCAAGGCATAGAGTTTCTTTCTAGCAAAGATGGCCAATTTGGATTTTACTAGCATGGCAAGATCCATCGATCGCTGTTCTTACTTCTTGTTTTTACACTTAAATTTCCTCTGCTTGAATCTAAGATGCAAAACCATCAAATTTCTGTCATGAAATAGAAGCCAGCGATCAATGCAGAACAAGAAGAAGATTAATGTACGAACCAAATTAACTAGAGCTTAAACATCGTTTGTTGGTAGCTGCTACTACATAAACAAAGACTCTAGAAACTATCTAGAATATCTAAACACGGCAAAAATACGACCAAATCGAATTGAACATCAACAATCAACATCCTAATTAACATTACACAAACGAATGAAACATGTCAACTAGAAGAGAAGACAAGCAACATAGGACACAACAAACTGAACAAAGACTGAGAAAACCGCAGCACGAGAGCCAGAAGATCTGCGGTCTCTGGAAGGAGATTCCTCCAAGGACATCACCTTAACGATCATGCGCTGTCCTCTCTGGCAGTGCCCAGAAGCTCCACTGATGAAATAGAAAGAGCCGGCGTGGTCAAACAGGTAAACTGTATTTCCAGTGTTGGAGAAAGAAGTTGGGGCGAGTTGAATTGCATTTCTTGAACTCTTCCTCTGTCACCTCCATAACAGAGTCCTTCTTGTACTTAAAACCTGCACCAAACCACATACTTATAAAACTATGAAACAGAAAAATAGCATGAAAATGGCATGTGTTTATGCGTCTACGTACGGATGGTGTCGCCTACTAGGAACCGGTTTCCGGAGGCCCAGTCGTTGTAGATTTTGCTGTCATTAGTAGGAGGCACAACCCAATCTTTGGTTCCACCTACTTGGAACTCAAAGGCAGAGACTGAGAAATGGCCAAAACAGATGAAAATGGTCAACAAAAACAGGGTTGCTCTGACACAGTTCATGTTGCAGTTAGCTATATTGGGCAGCTTTTTCAACACAGAGGATCTCGGTAGTCTCAAGGAGACGATGAATATCAGAGTGCAACAACTAACTGCAGGCGATGTGAGAGAGTTTGAGGTGGGAATGGGGTTAATATAGTAGCTGTGGGAGAGTTAGTTGCTACACTAACATCGGTAGTGGGAGGTTACGTGACCTGAGAAGTGGGCTTGCTTTGACATGGTCAATTACTAATTGCAATTTCTTTTATCTTTTTATCTTTTGGTGAGCTAACTTTTAAGTTTGCACGTTCAGAATTATGGTGGATCATGGGTCGTGACTTCAACAAACTTGAACATGGTGTGAAAATCAAAGGTTCTTAATCCCGGATAGCTTACTTCTGTTTTGGTTACATTGGGAGAAAAGAAACCTAAGATTTCAATCCTAGGTGCCAAGCAGGGAGGAAGGGGGAGGGCCACAACCACTGTGGTAACCCTGCTTCATGTTCTGTATTTGTTGACTTTAGTTATTCTGGAGCATTTACTGTGTTGTTTGGTCAGTGTCAGATCCAAAACCAGGAGGTGATAAATGAAATTTTGACTGAAAGAAAATTAAGCTGCATGAGTTTATATATAGAATAGAAGCCTTGATATCACAAGCAAAGCAAGGATGAGAGCGTTTGTAGAGGTTAGGAGTCAAAGCAATTGTAAGGTATCATATCAGATCCACCAACAACATTCATCTCTTTGCAATTGCAATCATATTTGTATACAGTACATTGAAAAATACATACAGTACATCGAAAAATACATTCTTCTAGGTTAACTACCCTTTGCAGAATGAACAAAAATAATCTCTAAAAAAAAACCAATAAGAAGAAGAAAAAAAAGAGAGAAAACAAAGGCTACTTTTAACATATTTCATTGTGTGATTGTCACATCATTTACGACTGTTTGTGACTCTGGATCATACCCATGATTGCTTGTTTTGTTTGTAAAACTAAAAGATTTCTGGCTGAACAATTGGGCAAAGGCACTCTTTGATCTTGGAATTGTTTTTGGTCCATCGGTTGGTTTGCTGCTACCATCATTCTGGGCAAGATCATCAGATATGGCATTCACAAGATTCTCAAATCGACGCCTAAAAGTTGGATACCTTGAGATAGACTTAGTGATACCTTGGAGCCTACATGACATGAGAAATAGGATAAATCACAAAATAGAGAACCAGAGAAAGAGGGAAAGGGGGGAAAAAATCGGAAGATCCTGTAATATAAGCAAAATTGCATGACTACCTTCGAGCAAATGCATCAAGTTCAGCCTGTTTACGCTCGGATTCAGGTGCTGAGCCAATGTTTGAGTTTTTTGACCTCAAAGGATCACCATTCAACAGAACTAACTTGCAAAGGTAGGCCTCTTCTGCTTCAGAAAGGTTTTCTGCTTTTATCTGGTCCTCGATGATCAACAACGGATGGAAAAACCAATCAAAGAATGTTTCTTTTGGTCTGTTTGAACTAGTCAACTCAGTAACATTGTCACCTACATCAATCACGTACAAACTTAGTCATCAGTTGTGAGAGTATTAAATGAAACTTTGTAAAACAACAGAAGTTTGGAGAAACCAATCAAAGAGAGTGTTTGTTTGGTCTATTTGTCCTAGTTATCTCAGTATAGAATTCTATAAAACAAAATTACACAAGGTAACTGGTAAGAGTGTTGAGGGGGGAAAAAATTTGACTTACTTAACAATATGCCCACCGAATTGGCTTTTGCAGATCGCAGAAGTGCTTGAAGAAGGCAATAAGCTGGTAAGCCAATGCTTATAACTCTGCTACCTTTACTGGACTTGGCATCTTCAATGTCTTGAAGTGTTATTAGTCCTTCAGAAACCATGATTTCCCCATGATGTTTACACTCCTTAAATAAGCTATCCATTAGCTACACGAGCCATGAAAGTTGTTCATCAGCACCTAAACCATAAACTAAATAGGATGTGTTCTCGGCAGTCAAAATTGTACACTTAAGTCCGTGCATCATCCAACACATACAGATAATATGCAAACTTGATTCCAGTACGAAGCAGCCATTAAGGCTAAACATAACACATAACACATGCACCATACCTCCAGGGGCTTCCAACTCAGTGATAGGATTAGTGAATGAAACCGAGCGGGAGGGAACACTTCGGAAGGAGCCGGGCCTTGAGAAAGAGGGTCCACGAGAGTTGGTTCGGCCCAATTTGGCCTTCTTTCGGTAGTTTGGCCTGTCATTAGAATAAATCAATTAAATAATGTCAAAGTGCATGAACCCCATATCAAAACCTTAGACTTTAGAGTCTTGACTATAACCTTGGAAAGCAGGATCCTTCTGGCATGTCAAGGATATCATTGCTGTATTCATCATATAAGGACAAGGATGCAATGATATAGCATAGCCCCAACCAAAATGAGGACTCCTGCAACCCAAAGGTCATACAATCTCTTAATACTTACGATCTACATGACAAGGACTTAACCAAAAATATCTGAATAAACACAGAGAGATACATGCAAGTAACATCAAACAAGTTCGGTCGAGAAAAATTGAGCACAGAATAACCTGATAAACAACCACTCCAGCAAAAGCACCAAGAAAGATACTGGCCACCATTGATCCCAGCACTGCCCCTACAACAGCCAACGGCCAGAGTAGGATAGCAAGACCTGCAAATGGAACACATATTGTTTCCAAGAAAGGGCCCTCCCGACCTATAAGGTCATGAAACAAACGATGCCACCCCTTGAAGAGCATGTATGGGGATTTGCATAGGGCAATAAATGAGATCACCGGCATATCAACCATGAAACCAAGGACTGATATTATAACAGCCCCAGGAAGATATAGCACCCTGCAAGAAAGTTGGAAAGTTTTCTGGTGAGAAACAAAGAATGATCATGAGATAAACTGCTGGACCACAAAAGCAAACCACATGAAACTGAAATGATAAAGAAACTTATCATGCAGTCCATCCCTAACTTCCTGGATTAACATACCGGATCTCATAATATTTTGCATCTGGAGGACCTTGTTCTCTCAGGTCATCCATAACCGAGAAGTATGTGTGGTAACAAACATCCCCAAAATCCCTTACAACAGTGAAGCACCCTTGGACGGTGCTCCAAATTCCATCCTGCAAAATGTTGTGAAAGAAAAATCTCCATAATGGGGCGGACAAGAGCAAACATAATTTATAACACAACTTGAAAATTGAAGACATACGTAAAAGCAGTGGTACAATTGATTGGTCTTCCCTTCTCCAACAGCTTGAAAAGTTTCCATTACTGGTGAAAGAAAGCCATATGCTGCTCCACCCACAATACTTCCAACGATTCCAACCACTGGCCACAAGATCAATTGGACGGGGAGTACAAATATGCAGACAACAATCTTGAGAGCTGGCCCATATCGTTTAGCTCTACTCATTTTACAAAATGAATGCATAAATAATTAAAAAAGAAGAATCACAAGAACGGTTTATTCTTTTGTTGCTCTAACACAACATGAGAACGAGATTCCCAACCCCTCCTCCCAAAGTAGCCGGAGAGAGAGAGAGAGAGAGAGAGAGAGAGAGAGAGAGAGATTACTAATGAAACAAAGAACATTGAGGCCAAGGGGCGTACCTAAACATGCAATAATAAGTCCAGAGAAAGTGTACCGGCCAAAGACCCAATATGATAGCCGAGTTTCCAATTGTCATGATAAGGCAAATTAACGGGCAGAACAGAATACCTGAAATAATACTGTGATGTTAGATTTGACGTGTTTTCCTTAAGTCATACTCCTTCAAGCAATGTGTCTTAACTAATCAATCCACTCCTAGTTACAACGTTAACAACCCATTTCAAGATAGTAAGCAAGCAAAATTCAAAGAGGCACAGACTTGTTATTGTACATAGTGGATGAAATCTTATCTCTTCAGACATGGTAATAAAGATAGAAATGTTCTGCAAAAGAAAACCAAACCACTGCCAGGCCCGGCATCAGCAGAAAACAATAATTCGGCAAATGGGAAATGAAAGTCAAGAACTCCAGTTTTATTGGATCACAGGTTCAACGCCAGATGGAGAGGTTCCATTAAGCACAAATAAAATTATGGATGGACAGTATTGTGTGCTAAACTGTTTTGTAAAAACAATAAAATCCTTGTTTCCAAAATATTATCAATTTCCCATCAAAACTTAGAACCTAATATAACCACATAATCAGTTTGAGTTAACCAGAAATACCAACTAGCACAAGAAAAAGGAAACAAAGGACAAAACTGATATTTACCTTTAAAGTTGCCAAGAAGGAGAAGGCCAATGAAGTAAGGTAGAAAACAGATGAAGTTCCACAAAGAAGCCAACACCCCCTTTGGGGGTTCCATATCTCCCTCCTTACTTCTTAGAACTCAGACTCCTCGCCCAACCCGATCTCCCAAAGTCAATAGAAACAAACCCACCTCATATTCAACTCGAATTCAGCCTGCAAACAGTAAAAATCTCGTTTTTAGTGGCACAAAGAGCAGAAAACCAGAAACTACACAACGCAGGTACACGACAAGTGAATATGCCGCAAACCCATATCAAAAACTTACTCAAAATCAGTGATTTACTCTTCTTCTGGCACCAAACGACTAGGACGGACTAAAGGTGGAGGGTCTCTTTCTTCTTCAAATTTCAATTTTTAAACGTTGGAGTTTTGAATTGGATTGAAAAATTTAATCTTTCTTAAGGAAAAAACATCACACGTTTGTGATTTGCGAAACGATTAGAAGGCAGTTAAAAAACGGTTTTACGTTGCCAAAGAGGTGGGAGTATTGGGAGCGGAAGCGGTTGCTATCCAAGAATCAGGAGCCAAAGGATGCTTAAGCCATTTTGTTTTGAAGATTTTTGTTCTCTGTCTGGTGTTTTCACTTGAAAGCAAAGCAACTTGGGTTCCTTAGTTTTTGCGAACCACAATAAAAAAAATTGCACAAGGAGCAGAGCTCGCAGTTGGATATTAGCGAAAGTAATCGACAACTTTAAATAAATAAATAAATGGAGACTTTGACACAATGGAATATTTTTTGGAGATTTTATTCTATTTATTATCTTGACAACCTCTATCCAGGCTCCACACAGTCACTACAAAGCATGTGATTATTTTGCTTGGAAGTAGCAATAATGTTGTTTTTCCAATTGATCTGAGTTGTCACTTAACCAAACGAGCGTCTGTCAAATATTTCAGTTGCTATAGGTTTCCGTGCTAATTAGAAGTTTCTCTTTTAATTTACTTTATTTTTGAGGTCGTTGCCAATCAGGGCAAAATGATTTGGACTTATCTGGACTCTGCTCGGGTGTTCCCAGACTCTGGTAAACTCGGGCTTTGGCTTTCTTGCAAGTTGAGATGAGATGAGAGCAACACGATGTTGATACAAACTAGTTGCTTGTTGGCGTTCTTTGTTTAAAGCTGCAATTATGCTTCTTTTACTCTTCTTTTTTGGTAAAGTGAATTGCGTATGAATTGAGTCAATAAATCTAGGGACGTATAATTGCAATGGAACAATGATTAGCTATCACATTCTTGCGTGCACATTGTTTGTCTAGTTATAGAAAATTAATAATTGTCTAAACTTATAATACAAGTGATAGTCTAAATTTAAGGGAACATGAATTTCACACACACACACACACACAGAGTTCGAATTTGAGATATCTTGTTTGCAAATTGCAAGTCAATGTCCTTTTCTACTTGGTTAGACCCTGTTAGCATAAGACCATGAGTTTTAATTTAGGAAAGCATGTGTCAAATTGGATGAGTGGTACGTCAAGGCAATTCTCTTTATAAACAATAAAAGAAAAAAAAAAAGAAGAAAAAAAGAGAGAAATTCAGAAATTCATTTGATTTGATGATATAAGTATTATCACATAATGAAATGATGCTCTGGTTTTAGGATGGCGCAGGAGGCAGCAGCAAGATAGGGAAGAATACCAATTGGCGGACAAAAGATGGGTTGAGATAATATGTAGGTTGTCATAAAAGCATGCACATGACATAAATATAATATGCAGAATGCTGATTTTTGTTTTTTATTTATTTTATAATTCATCTTTGTACATATTATATTGATGTCATGTCCATGCTTTTACTTAAATATATGACAACCTAGCTGTTATTCTTCTATGTCAAAAGCCTTACATCTCTTCGGATTTGGAACATCTATGATTCCTTTTTTGTTTTTAAACACCAGCGATATTGGGGAAATCGAATATAAGACTTCAGTTGCATAGCATAAATAAATACTCTCAATCACTTGATCTACAAACTCCCAAAGGTGTTTTTCAATCTACTCTTGATTTTGACTTGGCTAGAACATGGATATCACAAGCAACCCTTGCATCTGCCTAAGTGACATGGGATGGTTATATTAATTTTTTTGATGCAAATTAGGTAGCAATCAACATCACCGTGCAAGGACATCATAGATTTTATTGTTCTTTTATTTGCATATGCATTGTCACTATTCTGGGAATTGACAATAAT